>NC_137462.1:239719608-239911771 GCF_964235325.1 Thermobia domestica | reverse complement strand
GGGAATGAGCATCTGCTTCCTTTTTTAAAGAGAATGGTTTTGTGAATAATTTGTGAGGACTTTCATGTAGCTTTTATTCTATGTTACAATGCTATTACATAATAATACAAGTTACCAAATTACTAGTGTATTATTGTAGATAGCTTTTTAAAAATTCTATTTATTTTCGTGCTCTTTTATTTAAGGGGAACATTCTCGAATGATTATAGTTTTCTCGCTTCAACAATTAAATTAAATCCTAGAACACTAAAAAGTAATATTATTATATTTTCGATTTGCAATCTGTAGACGATAAGGGATATGGGTATATGGTAGAATATTCGTAGTCCTTCCCAAAATTTTTCGACTGACGACATCGAGATCGTAACACACTTGCTTGGTGTTTTAATTAGTAGTAATATAAATTAAAGCATTGTAAGACTATAAATTTTTACATTGCAGTGGCAGAACTGAGGATTATTGCTCTCACTACAGACGTCCCAAACTTTTTAACTAATTATTACACTTAATTCATAATTTTTAAATTCTAAAATATTGCGACACGTCCTTATGGGACTGCGCAACATATAGTTGTATGGGGTCTCATGGGTTGAGAACCACTGTGGTAGAGGATATAGTTGAGTTGAATTTTAGTTTAACGTCCCCTTCAGCAGCGAGGTTATATGAGACATGGACCCACTGATTAACGTGGAATCCGAACCACATGAGCTCCCGCCGGGAATCGAACCCGGGTCTCTCATGCCAAAAGCGCGTATGCTGACCACTTATCTACGGAGAAGCTCTGTGGTAGAGGATATAGTTACTTCACTTGCCCAAGGCATGCACTGTGATGGCAGAGGTCGCGCGAATACCAAGTGTGTTTGTCAAAACGTGTTAGAAACTACATTACGTGCAGAAGTAAAATAATTTACATGGTTGTGTGTAGTTCTTTTGTACCTAAATTCATTAGCATCCTGCCGTTTGTTGCAAGAAAGTGTATGTAGGTCATGTATAGCTTCAGTGCTTAATTCCAAATAATCAGGAGCGTCATTTCAGATTTTGCTTGGGGTGCAAGACCCCCTTACTCGGAGGGGGCAAAACCCCTTGATATAAGTAAAATTTCGTGTTTTTCACTGATTTACTACTATTTTATTGGCGAAATCTATATAAATCTCAAACTCGAGGGGGGGAGACAATTGCTCCTCCCTTCCCCCCTAAATGACGTCCCTGAAACAAATATGATGCATTGTAAATATATACTATCCTAATTATAAAAGGAAAACATGTCAGCCTCTTCGTCATGCTATCCTGAAATGATATGCAATCTAGTTTAAGATTTCTGTAATGTTCGTTGTAGTTTGTAGAAAGACAAAGTGCGCAATCAGAATTCCTTATAATAAACGGTAACCGTCTGAGTGCGTCACAGTATTGCCAATAGATGTCGCTACGTGCTCTATTACTTGTCTGTCTATGCTAATATATCTCGCTACGTGTGGAATTGTTGTATATAACGAACACTTTGAACCATCTAATAAAAAGTGTGTTATGGAGTTCGGGATGGTTGATGAACCAGAAATTTGTTAAACGTAAACAATTACAAATTTTAATTAAGCACGATTTTAACCTGTATTGTACAGCAAATTGAAGGTAACTATTTAAAAACTAAAAGGATGTCGCATGAAAAACGCAACTTTTGAAATGCCCGCCATTTCTGTTGTAGTAAGTTGGCAGCACTGAATATTACACTATTTTGATCTGTTGTTCTTGTGGTTGAAAAGTGACGATAGTGCAATTGTTATCTGTTTTCTGTACGGGTAGGAATGACGATGGGTTAACGACGGAAGAGCGTGGTGTTATAGCGAAAACTTATTACTAGAGCAACGCAAAAGCATAAAAAGCATAATACTAATTTTCATATGGTTGGCACCTTGAACATGGTTGTGGTTGTCTAAGGGTCCAGAAGAAACTAATTTTAAAAGCATAATAAAGCATAATTAAAAAAAAATAAAGCATAAAGCATAATTTAAAATATATAGCACAATTCTTGGAAAATTCTGTTGAACTGCAAGTTTAACATACTGTATTAATATATCAAAAAAAAAAAAAAAAAAAAAAAAAACAATATTTACATTGCCAAATCATTGAGAACATAACAATGCAACAATGAAAAGCTTATTTTTACTTATGTAAATTTCTCATTGTAATCGTTTGATGTGTAGAAAAGAAAAAAAAAGGAAAAGAAGAAAACTTTCCGCCAACAATGAATAGTATATAAGAACTCCACACTATATTGTTATGGGTACCTCTAGAACTTCAGCATTTTCTGTACTTTTTGGTCGCATCTTTTACTTGGTTTTATTTTGCCTTTCTGTATATGTACCGTGTTTTGCAAAAATGAACTAAGCGCCAAACTTTGAAAATCCACGTAAATGCGACGATTGGTTCCTGATATGCATTGGAACGTTTTGTACAATTGAAAAGAGAGGAAAACCAACACCTTTCCAAAAAAAGAAACATAATTTCACTTTTGATTACGGCTACATTAATGTTGGACATCAACCTTTATACGTAATTTTCTTAAAAGTATGAAAGTGGCACTTAGTTCGTTTTCGCAGGACACTGTACATATATGCCCGAGTAAAGCATATTTGTTTACAGTGAATTAAGTACAAAGTTCATTAAATATGAAGGTAACTGGTTGCATAAAATATTCATAAAATAGATCAACATATTTAGAATATTTAATGTACTAGGTATAGTAAACATTATACGTTATACAGGAGTAATGTAAAACAATGATTGATATTAACAATAAAGCATAGTTTGGAAAAAAAATAAAGCATAATTAAACCAAAAACTAAAGCATAATCTGGGTTGCTCTACTTATTACAACTGTGATAAATATTGTGCAGAGACTCTTGGCAACCAGAGCTGCCCGTGGAAAATAAGTGATGATCACGCGCTATCGTGAATACTAATTACAAAGATAACACGTGAAAATCGTGTAATGTTTAGTGCTGCCAACTTACTAGAACAGAAATGGGGGGCATTTCAGAAGTTGCGTAGTTTATAATACACTCTTAGTTTATTATAAAATTAAAGATGTTTCTATTTGGTTTACATTATACATCTTGTTCCTTGAATACTATTATCTTATATCCAACCGCAAATAATGTAGCAAAATAATTGCCAGTATTATTAAAAATCATAATTAATACATAAAATTATCACATAATCTACTATTGTTAATCATTACTCAGTCATCTTATTGTCTCTTTACATTTTTATTGATTTTTTAGACAATACTTAAAGCTTAATAGCGTTCGTTGTTTATAACATTATTAGTTATACTGAGAATTTGTTGTCTACAGCTATAGATGAGTCATTCATATCTGTATTCATTTATTTAATGTGCAACACCATGTAATATTTAAAAACAAATTCAAAAGTTTTATCACTGCGCCGTAATTACTTAAGTTTGCTCACTCGTATTTCGTAAGACATGAATTCTACTGGAAAGTTTGCGCGGATGTCAATAACAGAGAGCGGTCAACAAACTTCTAACATTCAGCACCACCTGTTAACACAGATGGAAACTTTCCTCAATTTGTGAACACGGACTCAATTTTAATACGAAAGTTACCAAGTTACCAACCTTCTTTCTGAGGTATTATTCAGCCACATGTCCTTTTTTCCCCCAAGATATTCCAATGTGGAACTAATTGCTTTTGATATATCTGATTTGTTACGAATTTTCGTCGTTAAACATTTTGAGATTGTATTTGTATTGCTATAGATAAGTAGATCAATCAACGACTATTACATACTGAATTGTTAGTTTTCTATAGAATAATCTCTTCAGCAGGTGCACACCAGAAGCATGCGCCGTTTTGTTTTAATTTCCAAGAACAAGGAAATACAGGAAATTAACTTGTGTCTATTTCTTTTAAAAAAACTATCTCTTTTTGTTGATACAGAGCTGTCATCGCTCTATTTTGTGTATCATGTGGCATAGTGATCCTTGAAGGTATGTTTCAGATACTGGAAAACAGCACTTTTCAGGGACGATCTACTGGAAAATGGCATCCACGAAGAGTATCATTGAAGTTCGGGAATTAGAAGTCTTTCGGGGCTAAATCTCGTGAGTAGAGTGGATGTGGCAAAAGTTCAGTACTGTGTTCAGCTGTCAGTGCATGCATTGTTGCTCATATGTTTGTTCGGTCGAGTCTGTCCAGACGGCGCTGGTCGCGGTCATTCAGTACATATGAGCGGCTACTACGTTGTTCTTGATGGCTCGTAATCCCTTCAATGCGGTACGAAGTGTCGACTCGTGACACTGTGGAGCGAGTAAAGGTCAATGTCAAGACGACTTTGAAAATCGAACGCTCCATTCGTTTAGATCTACTGTCACTCCACTCTCTAATATTTAGTACCAACTAACATACCTCGTAGATTTTAGCTTAAATTATGAACATTCTTAAAAAATATATAATTTTCTTCTGGATTCTATCTGCGGAGAAATTTATAATAATGCATTGACTTGAATAATATAACAAAATCGAAAGCACTAATAAGATTTCGTAAAATTTTATATTAAAATACGATCAATTTCTAATTAATGAAACAAGAAAGTTGTTGATATCATATTCTGAGTCTGTTCTATGGAGGTGAGTCCTCCTATTTACCCAATCATAGAGAAGAGCTGTAAATCAATAAAGTTTGATACCATATTCACAAAGAGCTGTAAATCAATTAACTTTGATACCATATTCACAAGTTTCGTTGGTCTGAATTTGCTTAACTTCTTATGATTTTTCTGCAGATAGCTGAACTTTGTACGTAGATTGCTACTCGCAGATTAAGGATCTAGTCGAATTTAGGAAAAAATGCAGCAAACTTTAGAATTTTCATTTCATAATTTTGTAATTTCTTTGTCGTCGTAGTCTGAAAATGATAACAGGAAGTTACATTCTGTGTATTCTGTGTGTCAAATAGAAAGAAAATTACAGCCTTTTCAACTCAAGCAACACGTGACTATGCTATTTTAATTAATATTTGTAAGATGAATTTCTCATTTTTTTTAAAAAAAAAAGCTCTAATTTAAGAGGAAATGGAACTGTTCCGAGAGGGAACAAAGTAAGCTTTCTTCTGGCATTCTCCAGTCAACTATGTAGATTCTAATTATCTTCACCAAAACAGTAACTTCGCTTGGCCATTTGGGTATAGTTTCCCTTGTCCACTCCAGGTTTCTTTCTTCACTTCCCTGCAATTTTCCATTTCTGCAGGAGCGAGTGGCTTCCTATGGGCAAGACCGGAAGCAGAGCGCGAGGTAAAAGCCTAGATTAATTTATGCGGAACATTGGATTTAATGACGCCTAAAAGGACGCGAAACCTTGGTCTACCTTTTTCCACGCCACCGACTCTTCATCTCAAGGGACGCGGAGAAAGGATTTCTTTATTCGTTCTCCTTTTCCAAGAGTCCACACAGTCCCTTAGGAGATCACGAGAATCCTTGAAAGGAACACAATGTCTCCTGCCAACGAAGAGCACTTCCCGGCTTTTGTATATGCGCATGCTCTTTTTTACGTTATTCTTTCGCTACGAGAAAAAGAGTAGATTTTATTCATTTTTCTTGGTATGAAAAGAATGTATTTTCTTCAGTTATAAGTATAAAGCATATCAAATGGATGGAACAGCTTTTGTTCACAATTATCTTTTACGAACGGGGAAATCAAAAGGGTGATTTCTGTACGTAAAACCTACAGGTCTACAGGGGAACGTTTTTCTTATCGTTTTCGCGTTACGTGCCTCTTGAACTTACTTGAAGTTTTATTTACTTATCTCTTTCTTTTTTTTATCCTATATTCTCAATCTCTATATGCTTTCCTCCAAAAAAAACTCACATCATATATATATATCGAATATATATCGTCCGCATTCTATAAAATTCATCCGATCTTGATCAAACTTAGCATGGGCGTAGAGATTTTGACTTACTTAGTAAGCATGGAAATATTTTCCTGTGCAGATCTTTGGTTCTAGAGCTATTGAAGATTGAAGTTGGTGTTTGGAATTAATCAAATTAGTCAAAGTTTCATAGAGCAACTGATATTTACGAAGCGTGTTTTTAAAGTAAGTTCTGTTTTCAAATTCGGACCATGCAGCGCTGCGGTATCCCGCGTTATACGCGCTGTGTACCTACATCTTTTGGCAAGACATAGACGTCATTGCGGAAACACTTGACCGTGTTTACGGTTCTTTGTGAGTAGTTAAAATGCTTTGATTCCTTTTTTCTAGTCCTAAAGTCGTGAAAGTGGCTTAAATATATCGCCACATTAATGACGTGTATGGAGAAAACATTATGAGTGATGGAGTGGTATGGAAATGAATTAGAGCCTTTAAAGATGATCGCACAAGTGTTCATGATGGACAACGTGACGACCTTCTTGTCATCACTGAAGACTTGATGCAGAATGTTGGCTAAAACGTAAAAGAGGACAGATCCTTTTCGATTTCTTCGTTACCTGATACATTTCCTAAAGCTTCAAGAATTGTTCTCTATGAAATTTGAAAAAGCATCTGGATTGTTAGCACCACGACGACGATGATTTCAAAACGGCCGAGTTGTAGTGATTGTCAAATCAGGTGGCAGTCTTCTATGACGATTGTATTAAAAAGATAGTTGTATGATACGATAAGTATCTTAGTATTGGTGGAAACTGCAGGAAAGTAGATTAAGAGGCAGACTTTCATGTAATGATTTTATTGTCACGAAAAGTATCCTGGCTTCTATTATTATTATTATTATTATTATTATTATTATTATTATTATTATTATTATTATTATTATTATTATTATTATTATTATTATTATTATTATTATTATTATTATTATTATTATTATTATTATTATTATTATTATTATTATTATTATTATTTCAGGGCGGCACTTACTTGAAAAAATACGCCTCGTAGAACAAGAATTAGTGGAAAATAAATACATGAAACACACTTATTAAACGTTCATATAAGGTTAAATGTTAAAGTACATTCAGTATATATTTAGAATAAAAATTCGCGAAAGCCAATCAATGAAGATTTACTTCCACAATCGGTAAACTTATTGCTACCTACTTCTTTGTGTAATGAATCTTTAGAAAATTGAAAAATTGTTGAAGTGAATATAAGGTAAGAAAGGGAATTCCTTCGTCTACAAAACTCATGGACACGATGTTGACTACTGGAAGTGTACTTGGATTATTATCGAAACAAGAGTCCTTTGCATCAAAAGTGAGATTCCTTTCACTGATTCATTATACCTTTTTTAAAATGAATGTCATACATGTATAAGGACGCTTGTATTTTGTCTTCTAGCTGATTATTGTGGAAGAAAACTTCAAAATTGCACATTTGAAAGTAGTATTCTAATAATTCCTGGAAACTTGAGTTTAGTTATACCAAATTTATTAAACACATTTAAAAATTGTTTGCCAAATAATTACTTAATATAATGAACCTTCGTTGAGTTACATGGATTATTTCATTATGGTCAATTATAATGTTCAGTTTTATTTTTTAAACCTTAAATGCCGTTTAATCTCTAATAATTGTTGGTAAAATGGGCAGTCAAAATTAGCGTAAAATAGCTTTAGTACATTTTCTCCTTAGTTCCCTCATGGGTAAGCGATTAACTTACGCCCCTTCGGCGTGGGAGACCCGGGTTTAGTTCCAGGTTAGAGCTCATGTGTTTATGATATCGCGTTAAGTTGCAAGTCCACGTCTTATATAGCCTCGATGCTGGAAGGGACAGATCAATACTTTTCTGAATATTAATTGTGCTAGAAATATGCATAATACGTTTAAATGTTAACTTGAGTTACCCGTGCAGACTGCTCAAACTTTGCAGAACAGAAGCAGAGTTATTAGGCATATTATTGTACACAAAACAGGTGAACCTTCCCGGGATATAGGTCAATATAGATGAAAAGTTCAGTTGCTACATTGTGATATTCCTTATCCAATTGTACCGTAGCTAATAATATATAAGATCTTAAGCCAGGTAATACCATGTGATAAAATTATTTTAACCTCTTACCTGCTACAGTACATTCAGCAGTATATAGATGAATTCAGGAATTCAGATAAGTGTCGTGCACTGTCACTAAATCAGAAATGGCAGATAACGCATTTCTGTGAAATTTTTTGTAACCTAGTGTCTAACTTATGTGATTTCTGTGCGTACACTGAGAAAATAACGTATGTGGTGTACATAAAAACGTAGGTTACATGTGTAAATCCTGTAGTTTCTGGACAAACGTATAATTGAAAAAAATATATTTTATACGTTAGCTACTTTCCGTATGAGTGTTCCGAACAAACGTACTTTCTGTACGAACGAAAGAACTGTATATAGGCGGTCATGATCTCACATACAGATGTATGTATATAGCATATAGCTGATGTATGTAATATACGTATGTTTTGTACGGAAGACTGTTAGATGTAAGACATCCTGCAACGGTATAGTGTAACAATTGAGCGAAAAAGAAGGTAGTACCTATGTAGCATATGGATAACGTATGATCCGTACTGATTTCTGTAGTAACATAAGAATACCGTATATTCTTACAATATCACGTTGTCCGGATAACAGGTTTTTTCATTGTAGTTCTAGGTTCGACTTCCGCTCAGAGTATGTAATTCTGATCCCATCCTGATTACATTGTACAGTGATGTTCCAATATCTCTCGTTGTAGAAAGGATAAACGTTTGGTGTCAGTTTCCGTGAAACTTATCGTTAATTTGAGAACAGTTTTAACAAAATCAAGTAAATCTCGCTTTCTTTGAAGTTATACTGTATAAAGAGGGATATACCAAATGGTATCATTCTTGAGTGATACCATTTGTCAACGAAGTCATTTTGTACAATCATTAAATCTCATTATCTTCAAATAATTAAATATTGTATTTTAAACGTTGGAGTGTGACTAAGTTTTAGACTCTAAAAAGTTTGTATAATTAAAAACAAACAAAATGGAAAATTAAATTTTAGAATTTGAGTGTGGTGCTCCGTATTCAAGAAAATTATGGCTTACTCACAGGAAGTAAACTGTGCAAAACCAATTATGGGAGTAATTGATTTTGTGGGTTTGTTACAACGACTAAGGTAGAGACGGAAATTTATGTAGATGTCACAGTTCTTGTACATTGATAGATGTTAACCACATCACAAGTAATGATTAACTCAACTACTTTTATTGAAGTGAAAGACTAAGGATAAAGAAAAAAGAAGAACTAAAATGAACGAAATGTGTATTATTATTTTTGAACAAAACACTTGCATAACGACGTCTCAAGTAAATGGAAAGCAATTTACCATATTGACTTGAACATAATGGCTCTTATGCAGAGTCGTTTTGACGTATGATTAGCGTCATACTAAAAGCCTGACTACTACAGGAAATATATATTAGTCGAACTCTTAAGTATGTCACTAGTCACGCATCAGAACGACTCTGTATAAGGTTCAGTATGTTTCCATGTTTCTTCAAAATTTATATATATAAAGTTACTACCTTTGTGACATAACTCTTGAACCACCCGCCCGATCTCGATCAAATTTTCAAAATAGATATTGTTTGGACCTGTGATTTTTTTTTTACCAAGTCACTTTGACGGTGCAACTTAGGGAAGGTGTAATATATTAAACATTATCAAAAATGACCGATATTAGTGTCGAATCCATGCGGACGAATCCATGCGTGGGGTCCCTGGTTCGACCACAGCCAGTGCTAACTGAACTTTGTGGTGGACAAACACCATGTGCGTAGGTTTTCTCGGGGTTCTCCCGTTTTCTCCCATTTTATTCATTCCACCATTTCATTCATTTCTCATAATCACCCTCTCCTTTAGCCTAGCCGGCATAAGCGTGTAACGTGAAACTGAAAAGTTTCAATGTTTGAATACGTCACAGAAGTGGAGCGAAAATACGTCAATAGCAAATTTTAGGAGTCAATCAAATTGAACTATAAGCTCTCTCTGCTGAACTAGTGCTATTGCACGCGCCTTTACTGCATTAATTCCCGGGTTCGGTTCTCGATTTAAGAACCTTGAAGATTTAACGCATTATGCTTGTTAGGATTCCACTCGAATTTTAGGTTTACTCTCCTATAGCATCGGTGCTAAAAAGAAAGCTACTACATTCTCGATTGAGAGTTAGTTAGTGAGTTTCTCTTTGATATTTTTTTTTTCAGAAAGACTCAGGCGGTTTTCCTTAAGTTTCGTAAATACTATGTTTTTAGAAACCTTACAAGATGAAGTCAATCATTCCTCATGAAAAGACGCACAACACTTGATTGTGTTTTTTTTCTTTAAACAGTTTTCTGAAAACGACTTTATTCATATTTTGTGAATAAATTATTCCCTGATAACTGCAGTATGAAATGATTTAACTTTAAAAATGCAACAGAGAAAATTTAGTGCCATGAGCCGTACTTGTTATTTAATTTTCTGCAAAACCCAACCACTGGGCGTAACAGTCCCTATTGTGGACCTGAACTGCTCCAACAACATCTGTTAACGACCTGCTGAGCTACGTCTGTCCTAGTGACAAACAAGTGGTCATCGAGTAGCTTCACCCTCTCTCTAACAGGCGTATCATGAACTTTCTATACCTAGATCTTTTATTCACGTGGCTCCCCAGTTTACCTCACGACGCTAATGGAGAGCGAAAATTGGAAAGCACCGACCGGGAGTTAAACCTGGAACGATGCGGACCTGAGTTCGACGCTCAGACTACGATGTTCTGTAATTTTTTTTTACAAACCCGAAGTTAAATACTTATTTTAAAAAGAAAAAATAACTACATGTTTGCTTCCCACAACTATTCTAACTTTTCGATTATTTACCTTGGTTGTAAGCGCAAGGTTTCCACATTTTTTTTAAGTTTCTCTTCCTTTTCTTTTATTTTTCTCTTCCCTTTCCCGTGTGTTACCACATCGCTTTCTATATTGGTTAATTTTTATAAAGCGTTCGAGGCTTGGTATTGAGCTTGTCGGTTTACCCATGGTAGTATCTTGACGTATCGTGGTTTGGCTTGCTCGAGCGATTTTAGCCACACACACAGTTCTCTGCCTAATGGCACATGATATTTTAACCCCTTTTCTCTTTCAGTTTTCGACCCCTATTAAGCAACTTTCTGCAAGTGCTGCAAGATAGGAAATTAACTAACCCTGACCAATGCATATGGAATACATTAAACGCATGCGGGTAGTAGCATAAACATCGATTGTAAATGCAGTCATACGTGGTTAAGTAGTTTTAGAGTTTAATAGTGTCCATTAAATGCTTACAAAATACTAATCACTTGCCAAACGTACAGCAACTACCAACTTACCTGAAATCATGATATTTTGTATTCTTGAATTTATTCCGAACTTAACAGATTCGCAAAATTGGATTGTAATATTTATGAGAAGTTAACTTCGATTTTATTTAATTGCATTTTAACGTCGATTTTCAGAATTGAGGCTACATAAAACAGGACATATAGGGCCATATTCAGAAACAATATTGTGTGTCATTATCGTCGCACTAGGGTTTGACTGAACCATGATTATAATTTCAATTCAGAAGTTCAGAAGAATGTTTGTGGTATTATCCACAACTGTCACCGGAAGATGCAAGCTACAACTTTTCCGATGGGTTGTCCAAATAAGAAAAAAGGGAAGACAGAAAGATAACATTCCCTTTTACTTTATTTCTGCTAATATGTTTGGACAGCCCTGCAAATATATCGTGGCTTGCCTCTATCGATGTAGGCGTCAGTAGTGGATAACAAGCAAAACGATCTTCAATACGGAAGTTGTAATCACGCGTTAGTCAAAGGCCTTAGTAGGATACTAATCACACGTAAAATCATTTCTAAATATGACTCCCTGTTTAAGTTGGGATCCGAACCTTATTCCTCTTTTTATACCAACCGTAATGCCCCAGTCGAGGATCGAAATCAGGAATCATTATACACTTAGCCTCAATTGACACAAATGTTTTTTTTATGGAAAAATTAATTTAAGTGCGTTTTATTATTTTAAAATGTTTCATTTACTTTTGAATGTGGGACCAGGTGAATCAGTGATAGACATCTCTAGTATGACATATCGTTGATTCAGCTCTAGGTTACAGAATATTGTGGAAAACAACATTACAACATTGTGGCTTTAGATTTTTCCTTAAACTTACATGTAATACCTGTCTTCTTAGATTCCTTTATTCAATACTGTTGTTGCATGTGCACTAGTTTATTGTGTGCAACCATATTTTTTTTTTCAATGATGGTAGCCTAATATTCTGAAGAGAACATTGCATTCCACAAACGCCATGGTCAAAATCAAAGCCATACATTAATAAAACATCTCAACATACAGTAGTAATCCATTTCTGTAATTCAAAACAAAATACGATTAAATAAACAATGGAAAGAGGAACTTCTTTTATCTTTAAACCCAACAAAAGTATCAACGTAACATTGTAAAAAGAATAACAACTTTTTTGTCCGGTTTCTACACAATTCCCTTAACATTCATTACCACATCTCTACATGATACACTTTTTTATATATAGGGTTCAAAAATTCACTGTCGCTAGATCGATATGGTGACTACGGAATAACTTACAAGTCTGTTGCCTAGCTAATTTAAGACCAAAACATGTAGAGCTATGTATCACATTGGATTTGTATTATTTTGGTTTGCTGTTTTGGATTAGCAGTTCGAGAAATATGCCACTAGTCCTAGATTAAAATTTAGACTCCATGTTTCATAAAGGCCTGGTGATAAAAAGAGTATGTTATAATAAATAAGATCTTTTGTTATATAAAGCCAAAATAGTCATTTATTTACGAGGGAATGTAAGAAAATATATGTACTTTCATCATATTATCTGTAGAGTCTCCGTAATGCTGTCTGCCCTCACATGATGTGATGCTATACAGTTGTGCAGATGCTACGGGAATTTGATATTAATTGTTCCAATTTTCCTTTTTACGTGGCAGAGAGAACATGGTCGCTCCACTTGCAGTGTGCACCAAGAAAGAACAGTAGGTAATGATCCAATTTCTTTGGTTTGAAATGTGTCAGAGGCTGAAATTCACCAAAGACTTTTACCACAATATGGGGACAGTGTTCTACTGCGTAGAAGTATGTACGAGTGGGTATAGAAGTTTAAAGGTGGCTCGACAAGTGTGAAACACGAAGTTGTATGAGTCTGACAACCTCCACCACTTACTCGACAACTATAAAAATGACTGGCGGTTTAAAAAAAAAAACAGTGACAGATGAGACGTGGGTCCATCATTAAGAACCATAATTCAAAAGGCAACGTATAGAACGGAAACACCCAGGATCACCAACAAAAACAATTCAAAACTGAAACTTTCATAGGAAAGGCACTGCTAACCATATTTTGGGACCCTGTAGGACTATTCTGGAAGACTACTTGGAAAAGGATATTCAGCTAACAGTGCAGGATACAATGATTTATTTCCTAACAACAGAAGCCAGAAATTCGCACAAAATAGCGAAGTGTATTGTTGAATACAACACTGTTGTTGCAAAATTACTGGTCTATGTGTTTCCTTGGAGCACTCTGCCAATAGAACGTCCATGCTGTTTCTGCAGAAAGAAAAAAGAAAGATAAAGCAATTAAGTTGAAACTCTAACAACGTTAACAACAGTATAGTAGCCATATAACTATAATATGAGAGAGCAGAAGGTAGTGTGTACAAACTAAAGAGAGTTATTGCAAAAATGCGGATCATTTTTACTTTCCTTCATAATACCAAAATAAATATCCTTATAGTATACACTGAACCCAGAAATTTAAAATATCTTCTTTCTGCCAAATATGTACTATATTTGTCGAGGATCGATATAGTAAAGTTGATATCACAAGTAACGAAAGAAGAATATGAATAATAACAAAAATATAGAGGACGCATAAAGAGGTATAATAATGATCTACCTATATATAATTAAGTCTCGTTTGTTTAATGCGCAAATGGAAAATGCTTTAAACGTTTTTCTTTCGCAGCAGAGTTAAAAGCAATCTTATAGAATTGTAGTACTAGTTCAGTTGACTCATCTATAGCAAACCACACATGTTTGCAGCATGTTGGTAACCAATTATGTGGTTTTCGTGACACATTTGTGTGTGCTCCAACCAGGTAATGGTCAAACAGCAATTAGCTTAGTTACATAACACACATCTTCTACAATGTGTTTATCTTATTGCTTTTCTCGCCCATTGAGTGAAAATCAACATACATAGTAGTATATTTTTTTCGCATTCGATTACGCATGTATCTAAAGGATAAACTACTGCACTACGTATTGTTCCTATAATGATGTAAAGAAGGCACAAAAAGAATATTTTCCCATTTTATCTAGTCGAGAATATTATATTCATATTGTTAAAAATGATAATAATAAAACATACACCAAATTACGATTATTGACTAAAGAATATCACTTCATCTGAATATTGATATCGCGATTTATGGTTTCTGTTCACGATCTATGATATAGTTAGTTCAATGTTGAATCACCGGCGAGCATTTTGAAATCTTGAATTCTTCATTTATTCTTGCTTTTGATTTCTGATATAGTTGTCGAGTTATCTTGATTAGATGCATAATTGTCTATTTTACTGACCCAAAACTATGATCAATATCACCGTTGTTACATATTTATATAAATTTAACAGTCTCTAGGTACTTAGTACTTTTTTTGTATGGTTTCGAATAAAGTTATTGATGTGCTACTGCATATTATTTTGATGCAACCTTAGAAAACAGTGGAAAGTTTTTAATTTTCATGTGTGTATTATTATTTTAATTAATTAGGCTATAGCTATTTCATTCAAAGAAATAAAGTGTTTATATAATGTATGTTCTCTTTGTTTATAGAATATTTAACTGTAGAAAAATGGTAATAGATCTTATAATTACTGTATTCGGACAACTTTCGTACACCAGAAAGTACTTTTGATAGTAAATTAAATATTTCAATGTTATGATCAGGTAAATATTCTTTCTTACCATTTCTTCTTGCTGCGCACTTTATTATGTAGACTTGTACACGAAAATTGTATTTCCATATTTTTAAATATTAAAGAAATTAAGCATATGCTAATGTTAACTATATTTTTTTAAAATATTTTTTTAATTGCAGTATTTTAAAGCATTTTAAGACTATATACTCGAAATCCATATTCATGCTGTTATTACGTATCTCATCTGTAAAACAATGTGATATTATACACTAACCACTTTGTACTTATGGCTTGCTATTGCTATTGCAAATTTCAACAGCGGAAAAGCTGATTTTATTCTACAGTTTTATCAAGTATAGAAAACGCGAAACGCTTTGCTGAAATAAATTGAAAGCATAGTTACTATTACTTGAATTTTACAATTCATATCTTTATGACCAGTATGTATGCATTTACGAAAGTCATTTCTAAACTTTTTTTGTTGTTGTTTTGTTTACGATTTGAACATGTCGGAAGCTTTTCGAGACTTTCAAGAATGTGAACAAATGATGTAAATTTAGTGTGTAAGTCTTGCTGTTCGTAGCCTTCCATTTCCAATGTTTTGATTTTTTTGAAGTCCAATATTGAGGCCATAAATTTTAATTATTCTCAAAATGTGTTATTTGATTTATATATATATATATAAAAATTAAAAGTGACTATGTTTGTGACTTAATAAATCTTGAATCACGCGACTGATCTCGATCAAATTATCAACATAAATGAGGGTCAGGCTTGTTTTTTTTTATCATTTCACTTTGCCGATGCAACTTTGTAGAGGGGAAGGTGATATATATATATATATATATATATATATATATATATATATATATATAGATAGATAGATAGATAGATAGATAGATAGATATACATATATAATATAAAATGTTTAAAAATAACCGATATTAGTGTCGAATCCATAGTTTTAGGGGTCTTAAGGTGAACAGTGAAAATTCCATGCCGTTTAAATCAAATTCAGCCCCGCAACTTAGGGGGGAGAGATGGGAACTATATATATATATATATATAGAAAATATATAAATGATTGAAAATGACCGATATTAGTGTCGAATCCGTAGTTTTCGTGGTCGCTGAGATAAACAGTAACACTTCCGATACCGTTTAAATCCGATTCAGCCCACAATAGGAGAAGGCTTCAGTAACAACAAAAAGTAAGAGACAAACAAAATATATTACTAGTTTTTCTTATTTTAACCCAGCGATGAGAGTAATTGATGCTACTCTTTCATATAACATTCTTTCGTTTCAATCTCCACAAAATTTCGAAAATGTATTTACGAAATTATTGCCACTGGATGAAAACAGTAAAGAATTTGGAAACAATTGATGCCATAATATGAAGCATAATATTGTATACACTATGACGTATTTACTTGTGTATTATACATGTGTTTTGCAAATTATATGCACTGATCCCAATCTTTATATGTTATTATATGAAATGAAACCGTAAGTATGATATAGGGGGCGCGGTGGCTCAGTGGTAGAGCGTTCACCTCCGGTGCTTGCGGTCCCTGGTTCGATCCCAGCTCGCGCCGCGTGGACTTTGTGGTGGACAAACACCGCGCTCGTGGGTTTTCTCGGGGTTCTCCCGTTTCCTCCCACTTTCTTCATTCCACTATTTCACTCATTTCTCATTATCACCGTCTCCTTTAGTCTAACCGGCATAACCGCGGGACGTTAAACTTAAAGATTTCATTTCATTTCATTTTCGTAAGTATGATATAAAATTATATCAGGACCTTTGGAGGTCAGAATTGGTAATACAAACATTATGAAACTTCATACGCACCTTTTGGTCGATAACCTTCTGCTAGTTTTCCGCCAATGCCATAATTCTATCACTATTGAACCTCTGATGGTTTCTGGTGAAAAAATTGTAGCACGGGTTTTTACAGGTCGTTTTGGAAAGTAACTTAGCATCATTCATGAAGTTCTTCTGACACCGAACAAATTATAGTCAGATGGTGTCATGTTCAAGGTATGTGGTGGATTCATTTAAACAATTAAGCTAAGGACTCTCAATTTCTGACAGGTCGTTAAAAATGTGTGCGGTCTGGCATTGTCAACGTGGATACGACACCCGTTATGTTGACAAGTTCCAGCCGTTTCTTTTGACTTGGTAACTTCAATCTCTTTAATTGTTGATAGTATAGGTCAAAGTCTATCGTTCAGTCCGGGGACAGAAACTTGTAATGCATAATATCCTTCAAATCGAACCAAATGCACACTATAACTTTTCTGGATATCAATGTAAGCTTTACAGCTGAGATTGTAAAACATATCCTCACTTCAAACACTACTTTTTTGCACATTATTATAGCAGGCTATATACTTTTATCAGTCGTGATTGACCCTTTCAGAAATGGCTCGAGTTCATTACATTTTAGTAGAGATTCACAGATAGAAATTCGGTTGAGTAAAATGTTTTTTGAGTCAGGTTATGTGACACTCAAATGTCCAGCTTCGTTTTTGTAGCCAACTTTCTCCAAATTATTTAACACTGCTTGGTCGTGGATGTTTAGGTCATGGACGATGCCCCGACTGCTTACACAGAAGTCTTTCTAGAATTTAATGACAATATCATCCATTTCTGCTATGATCGTTCATCCATAGCAAGGAGTATCTTGAACATCAAAATTTACAGAATGATATCAACTGAACCAGCTTGTAGCTGTTACTTTTGATAACTTTTATTTCCCATAAAGACTGAATTATTTCATGGGTTTGCACAGCATTTGGAAAATGTGGCATTGGAAAATGTGGCATAGTTGCGAGAAGTTCACTAATCTTCACGACGCAGTACCTTACGTCTGATTTTAAGAATTCCAATATTTTTTCAACATCTACTAGGTTCAGCTCTCAAATAGCATTAGGTTTGGCCCGCTAAGCATCATATATCCTGTGATTTGGGACATTAACACCATTCGTATTTATTTATTTATTGAACAAATTCCCAGATACAGCATAATTGTGCCATTTTACACAGGGAAATGTCAACAAGCGGGAAAAAAGAAAAAAAGAAGAATTTAAAAAAATAAACACAACAGTAACATCAATAGTATTAACAAAGAGTGCACAAGTAATATTATTTAGCCAGCACGCGTTTTATTGCTCTTTCAAACACCGGGTAGCTCGAAAAAATGTCCACCTCACTTGTTAGATTATTATAATAGTTGGGTACTCGGTCAAAAAGAGACCTCTGTATAATTGTCAACCTAGGGCGTGCAAGATGGAACAGGTGGGTATGCCGGGTTTTGCGGGAAGGGACATGTAAGGATAGTTGTTGAATTAGGGTTTTGAGCTTAAGTTCCCATTTACAATCTTATGAAGAAACTTCAAATCAGAGAAACTTCGTATGCAGAAAGCTTAATATCTTTTAGGCAATCTGATATGCAAAAGAATAATGGGTGACCTCAATAGGGAATGGACCGAAGTGGCACATAAGTGATGTGAATAGAAGTAAGGTCCCACCTTTTCTTGAATTCTGCACGCACTGGATGTAATCGGGGCTTCCCGTGAAGTCTTAAAGTGCAGTAGTCCTAACATGTATTGAACCTCACATGCACATATCCTAGAGTGCAAAACTCTTCAATCAGAAGTTCTAAATATAATCTAGCTGCACAAATCCTAAAATGTACGAGTTCTAAAGTGCAAAACTAAAAGTCATTGTTGTCCAAATCTAAAGTGCAAAAATCGATTTAAAAAACTTATGGTGCAACTATCATGTCGATGCCCAGAATACAAGAGACGCAGTATGCAGAGATAGCGGATAATGTCATGTTTCACCGTGTCTAATTTTGTAGTTTGTACCACGGTTGGCAAGAAGGAAAGATGCTTGTGGTTTCTCTAGTTGCCTATTTTACACGGGCTGTCAAACATGAGCCGCATTACAACGAGGACAACTGGTCTCCACCGAGGATCGAAAAACACCAGTACGGTTGATAGACGTAGACACCATTACATACTATAATACAGCAGATTTATACAATTGCACGTATTTTCACGAAATTTATAATGCACTTCAGTGTATGATGAATCAGTCACTTCATACGCAATAGGCATTTCCATGCGCATTATTGAATTTTGAAGCATGTTTGGTTAAAATAAATGATTTGAAATTTTCAGAAGCAATTTTGTTGCTGTATGTGGTCAATACCTAAATCTGGAAAACATTTCAACAATAATTTTAAAGGAGTAAAATATTTCCAGTTGTTGAAGTAGATGAACTGGACAATTCATAAATGGTAATTTGCAATTATGAATGCGAATAGTTTTTTTTCTAAGTATGTGCTAAACAAAAGAACGTTAGAATGCGAGAGATACCATGTAATTTTCCCAGCATCAACTTCCACCACTCTCGTTTAAAATGACAAATCGCATCTGTGCAACAACCTGCCTACATGTGCGGCTAAAGATCGATCAAATCTATATTAATTGTGAACTGGATACAAAATTATTAATAGCATGCCCAATTATTGAAGAGGCTTTCAGTTACAAATGCATCAATTTCCTTTTGTGTGTGTACCCGTATATATATATTTGTGCGTATGCGTGTATACCAGAAAAAGGGACAAGGACCAAAGAGGAGAAAGAGAATACGTACAATATGTACATTACACGCGCGTGTGTGTGGGTGGACGATATGAATGCTAGTAGATGATGTGTTTGTTGCGCTGCATTGATTAGAATGCCAGGCGAGATGGGAGTTTGTGGTGTCTCCATTTTCGCGAAGGGTTTTCTCAATTCCATTTCTTCTGTTTTTCTTTCTTCATAAAATTAATTTCAAATCACTATAATGTATTTTTCTTAAGGAAAGTTAGATAGTTCTCCTGCTTTGCTTTCTTTTTTTTCCGAAAGTTATTCAAACACGTCTTCAAGTAAGCACGAAGACACTACTTCAAGATCAAACCTGTTCGTCACGTTAAGAATCTTTAACAATAATATCGTTAATTCAGTTTTAATAATTAACTCGAAACTGCTTCTATTCTAAACTTTCTGCAAAGTTCTCGGAATCTTACACATATATTTCTTTGGTGTATTCTTTCAAGAAAATTAGGAAAATCAATACTGGATCAAAAAAATTGTGATATTGGCTAATAATTTTCTTTGGATCAAAAGCCACAAAATTTTTGAGCGGCCCCTAAATCGAGTTTTCGTATTTTCTATGGAATAAGCACATCATATTGAGTTAAGTGATAGTTTGGGTTTGGCTACACTGTATGTAGCTCTCTAGATATAAGACGTACAAGAAAATGTTTGATTGAACTATATTGGATCTTTTGATCCAAAAAAAGCAATTTGTAGAATATAGCTATCCTGAATTACTTCTAAAGATTAAATTTTGTGGAATTTCTGGAATTTGAAATTTAACCGTGAACATTTTTACTTTCAAATGACGATGGGAGAGAAGGATGTATATTGTTCGTAAAAAGAAATCGAATTTAAGATTTGTACAGACTTACATGGCCCTACATACCAAAAAAGTTATATTTGAATGTCTGTCCTTTCCTTAATTCCGATTTACGTTCACTCATCTAGGGGTGTGACCGTTCAACGTATTTGCAGCAGATTTTAAGCTTAAGGTTTTCATAAAATCACACGGGGATTCTTGGGTCCGTGGTGGCTCAGTGGTAGAGTGTTCCTCTAGTGCATGGGGTTCTTAGTCCCTGGTTCGATCCCAGCTCCCGCCATGTGAACTTTGTGGTGAATAAACATTGTGTGCGTGGGTCTCCTCCGGGTTCTCCCGTTTCCTCTCACTTTCTTCATTCCACCATTTCATTCATTTCTCATCATCACAGCCAGCATAACCGCGGGACGTAAACTCAAATATTTCAATTAATTTGGGGGATTCTTCTTTTCGATTTTTTTTTCTACTTCTGAAAGTAAGGGTAGTTTTCTGGAGGCAACTGTAACGATTTTGTATATATTTCATACATGAATTTAATTAAGAACCTTTGTACGTTCTAAGGTATGTCATTTCTTTGGGAAAACTCCAAAAGGAGTAGATTACTCTTGTAGGTAAATTCTTTCCATTTTTTTCATTTGATTTTTTTAAAACTTAAAATTGTTTATTCAGTTCCACATCATTCCTATTCATTCCCCCCCTCTGTCCTTTCCTATGTTAATTTAACTATAAAAAACAGTAATGTAATTAGTTACCAATCGAAAACCTTCCGAGGAGTTGTTGTGGAAATCCCAGCATAGCCTAAATATACTGACGTTTGAATAAGATTTTTCCTTGTTGAGAATGTACCCGTTTACGTATTTGAAAATGATAAAAACATAAAAACAAAACAAAACAAAAAAAAAACACACAATAGAGTTTTAAAAGTTATTAACATTTATATATTAATAATAATGGAATAAGAAAATTGAATTCATACTACACGCAAAGTATAATAAACATAATATAGGATTTCAGTATTTCAATCAGTGTTAATAACTCCAAGGACAAAATCAACTATATATTTTCGAGAGATTTCAATTAATATAAAGCAGAGCCAAAAGCTGTGTTAATTATTAATTTCCACCTAAACTTCACAATGTAGATCGAATTGTCTTATATTCTTAGTATTTTAATTAATAGTAATTTTAAGATCATAGCATAATTATTGTAATGTCTATGGAAATAATTACCGCTTAGACCGTAGTTGTCTATACAAAACTAGAAATATCTTGTTGGCTTCCTTCAGAGGAACTTTGCTACTGCACGAGCAGATTGTCTGTTATAACATTTTTCCCTTTCTCTACATCTGTTAGTCTGAATAACCCCTATGAATGATAAAGGATTTTCATACCTCTCATTTAACTTCTTTTCGTCGCTAAGCTCTAAATATTAGGAGAATTTGTGCAATATTTGGGGCTATGTTGTTGTACTTGTTTACTTATGCTTTAAATGAATATATCCAGTTATAATGAAAACAAGTTGAAATACGATTGCGAATTTTTTTATTATCAATTGTGATGCTTTTTCAGCTATTACAATGAATCCATGCTTGTTTTTGACTGGAAATGACACACATGTTTTGTTAGGAAAACATTTTCGTTCGAAACATTCGTTAAACATACGTTGATGAATTGTATGTGAGTGGGTGCATGTTTTAAGAGTATGTATAGTGTGTTAAAGCCTGATATTTGAGTTTCTACCCAGTGAGCATTCATAACATCAAACTCCAAGCCAAAAAGTGGACCTGAAATGCTACCGGCAGTTTACTTCCTGTGGCGTATTATTTAGCCATAGGGACATTTACAGGTGTTATGTTTATAGTTACACACGAAGAGTGTTTCAAGGTATTTCAGAGCTGAATAGAATTCGATATTGCTTTCTGCACTTATATATAAATAAAACAACAACAACAACAACAAAAAGCCTATACTTAATAAACCACTAACTAGTATACTAATATGTAGTTTTTTTCTGTAAACCAGTAAATGTTTTCAGTAACTCTCTTATTATTCAAAAATTGCAATAGCGAGTCGTGGTCTCCAGAACCAACAATAGCAATAACAATAGGTACATACATACGCACAAGTGTTCTCCCTGTGATGTTCTTGAGCTTTATCCAAATAGTATTTCGGGAATATGAACAGAAAAGTTCCGTTAAGCTATGTTTTTATATTTATTGATTTAAGTAGTACATCCACTACTTTTTTCCAAACAAAATGAGCAATCACTGTCAATGTACGTTTATACAATAATTATATACTAAAACTCTATGCCGATGTAATTGAAAAAGAAATAAAAATAGAACATTTAATGTGTGATATAGGACATGAATCAGTGCGTTTGAGAAAAAGAGAATTGAAAGAATGCATATACTCATGCACGGAGTTACACAATGTTATTTAATTTAATAAACCATACGCTATTTAAAAAGGAAATCCACCCTTCGTTCTTTGTGAGCTGCGAATTTTTATATTATCTGCTGATTGGGATCTATGATGCTATTCAGAATCGCTACCGCAGATAGTATTTCTCCTGTCATGGCATTCCGAAGGAGTTTTTTTTTCTTTTTTTAATTTTATAAAGAATAAAGACACACCACTCTCCTCCGGCCATCGGAATTTTATTAGTACTTTTTTACGTGAGTATAGGGGACAGAAATTCAATTTTTAGTTACCCTGTATTTTTGTCTCCTGCTCTGCTTTAATGAAACATAAAATCTTTTTTTTTCCTTTTGAGTCATCTTTAAATAATGTTAATATTTAAATGATTTGAATGTTTTTAATCAACGAAAAATATCGTGATTTAAAACTATTAAATTTGATGTTGAATTCACTCTAAAGATATGAATTTCTATTTTGTGAGTGGCAGAAGTATATTTACAGGTAGGAAGGAAAAGTAGTGTTGCTATTGCAATATTATAGATTTCTGCTATTATTAGTGTTTATTTGATTCATTATTCATTCTATGGACTATACAGTGTGTCTATAAAAGAATTCCGGGGTTTTGAGGCAAAATATTTTAATTAAGTAAAAAATGTACATACATGTGTTATACATGATTGGAAAGCTTACATTTTCAAGTTTTGTTTTTAATAATTTAATAAAGTTCAATATGAGCTCCGCCGGGGTTTTGAGGCAAAATAAGTCAAAAACGTACATACATGTGTTATACATAATTGGAAAGCTTACATTTTCACGTTTGTTTTAACAATATAATAAAGTTCAATATGAGCCCCGTTAGTGGCACGGCACACAACAGACTTAGTTTCTATGAGCCAAATAACACATTGAGCCTTTTGTTGTGGCGTCACTATAGCGCGAAGCGCAACAATCCACACGGCACGGCACTGATTCACTGACTACCGCAGCCGCTACGTCGTCTCAAGATCAACGCTCCGCAGCTCTGCCACCTGTTGATAAAAACATTTCTAATTAGTATGACTAAAACTTTTTGAGCTAGTCGTTTCAGAGAAATTAACTAAATTTTGCTCTCTTTTATCGTTAATAAGATATGAATTTTTAAAACCCCGGAATTCTTTTATAAACACCCTGTATTACATGTACGTTTGTTTATTCTCTTCATTCTTTCTCATTTCAATTTTTAAGTGCAGCACTTTTTTAAATCGTGGAATTTGATTAAATCAAAATTAAGGTACCGATTAAGCGTAAAAATAGAATATGTGGAGAGTTCTATACAGGGTAATAGTATTATTAAAATTCCCAGGGTCATTTTTTTACTGTCACAAATTATTTCCTAGGTGAAAAGTTACCTAAGGTCTCTGGTTCGATCCCAACTCGTTCTAAGTGGGCTTCGTGTTGGAAACTGCGCGCGTGGATTTTTCGAGATTGTCTTGTTCCCACACTGTTTCTTCATTCCACTCTTTCATTCACTCTAATCCCCACAGTTTCCTTTAGCCTACACGACATAACCATGAGGCGTGAAACTGGAAGATGCTATTTCAAAGAAGTTACTTACACGATAATGCAAAATATTCATGAAGAATTACTTAACTAGATAGAATAGCAAGGAGTGTCATATGTATTAAGTCTATTGAAGTTTGATGCATCATTAACCACATTTTGCGTAAGAAAGAGCCGGTGTTGGACAGTTTTTGAGAAACTGAGCATTCTTAAAAAATACACCTAACTGAGCAAGAAATTAAAATACAAAATTATTTTATACTTTGATAATTTCTCTGTTTTACTCATAATGAATACTTAGGACTCCCCTACAAAACTTCCGTAATACATAATTTGGCCTCCTCAATAAGAAAAAGACAGAGTCTACAAGCCACCAAGCCATGACGAGCCGGCTGATTGCAGGCCCCAAAATTTACACCGCTGCTCTAGTTGATTTTATTTTAGCGCTATGACCCAGGCTTTCTTTCAGAAAAATTGTCCCGGGAACAAAACCAAAATATGAAGGGGGCTGCACAGGAACACTCTTTTAGTGTATTGGCAATAGCAGTTTATTTTTTAGTTACGGGGTGGGGCACAAACCCCCTGGACTTATGCCTGGAAGAAACATTGCTACAACCACACACTTATGTTCTTTACGAGTCTGTATTATGCGAATCAGTATCTTTTCCTTCTAAGCTGCTGTGACACCCGTCTTACCAATGGACATTTTACTGAATTCTTTTATTACTTTATAAAATAGTTAGCTGGTCACGGAAAAAACTTACTTTTGCTCACGCGTTGATTCTAACTAGTCGAAATTTGTGATTCAATTTCTATCTGTTAGTCTTGAGCTTAACCCTTTATTGCACGAATTAATTTTGGTCGTGTTGAAATTATTTTTCTTCTTTCTTTCTTTATGCATTACGTAGATAAATGTAAATAATATCCAATAATATATATATATATATATATATATATATATATATATATATATATATTACGTTTTTACTTCTAGGGTATTAAGTTACAGGATAGAAGGGGTATTAAGTTACAGGGAAGCTGTCTGCACCGCTCAGTAGGAAAACGACTTAAAGAAAGGTGTGATGCATGTTTTTCAAGTGTCTAGGACAGCGTTTCCCAACCGGTGTGCCGCGGCACACTGGTGTGCCGCGAATGAGCCGCTGGTGTGCCGCGAGAAAATCGAAACAAATTATTAATTCTATACGAACCAAATTGCAAGACATAGCGGAAAATGTATATTTGTATTTCACATTACTATGAATCTCTACTATAAATCTACAATTTTAAGTTTCATACTATGTTACTTTTTTGTACATTTTTAATGTTTAAAAACGTATTTATCATTGTCATGACCATTATTACTTCTTTATTGTTGCAGACTATTTCGTAACTTGCAATTTGGCCATTTAAAATTAACATATCATTCAATAAATTCAACAAAGCAAACATGCATACAAATTACCTACATTTTTGTTTTAAAAGTATAGGAGATTTGTTTATTTGTTCGTTATTTAGTGATCTTCCCTTTTAGTTAGAGGTTAGATACAGTTTTCGAAAGAGAAAGTGGATTTTTAAAAACCCGAATATTTCATTGCTATTGTTTTCTATTTTAAAATTAGAATGAAAAATAAGTATGATGATCTAGCACGGGGGAAAATCAGTGATCGAGCTTTCTTCTCTGTAAGAAGGAGATCAGTAATTATATTAAAATACCACGGTATTTTATATTTACAAATAATAATAGTAATTACTGATATAATAATATATAATATTATATATATGGGTGTGCCGCGAGAATTCAAGTTATACCTGTAGTGTGCCGCAAGTTGAAAAAGTTGGGAAACGCTGGTCTAGGACGTTGCTAATAAAACGAGGAATAAAAAGGTAATTGAACTTAAGGTTTCTTTGAAGAGTAAACTATTTGTGTATTTATACTTAATTATTTGAATATATTCGAATGCAGAAGGTCAATTCACCTAAGACGACCAAAGTTTGTGCGCTCACCTGCTCACGACAATCTCTTTCTCCACCAACGGTTCTGCTCTATGAGGTGGCCACAAGCCTGGAACGCAATTTCCACTGAAGCAGTCCGCATCGAAGATGTGTGAGGAGAATTGTAGACCACACCGCTTGATAAGCTTTCCAGAGCCCCGCTATGGTGGTGTGACGCTTTCGTGTGAGGCCTTGTTTCAGAAGGCCAAAGGCGCAGAAATTCATCGGCGACTCATCTGATGACTTCACAAGTATGGACGAGGAAGATATAACAGACACACCAGTCTCCGTGGCCATACGCTTATAGTACGCGACAGAACTGCGAGCAGTGTGACTGTATGCTTTGTCCATGTGGATCCACACTTTCCGGGTGTCCCTGCTATACAACTGTATGATGTGCGTTGTGTATAACGATTCCATTATGTTTGCTTGCAGATACTGTTACCCTTGACCCATACATTTTTACAATCACTGATGCACTGAATTGTGAATCGGAAAGTGCACATATGTACCCTTCCCAATAAAATATGATCACCACAACTTCCACACAGTGTTGTACGTGACTCACTACTGAATTCACGGGCTACTAACTTCTGGTTCCTTCTCTTACGTGCTCGTCATCAGCTCTGTAAAATTGGCCACCTTAGGTGAATTGACCCTCTGTATTTAAAGACAAAATAATAGTGTACTATTTTGCAAGATTATACTTTGATATTCAAAGAGGGCATCAACACAATATGCAATGAGAGCTTTAATCATTCGGCTAATTCACTTGACAAGTTCTTTAAGCAGATGTATGCTAACAACGCCTCCTTAAAACTATTCACATAATGTGTATTTTGTATTGTACAATAATTTGTATAAGTGTATTTTGTATTACTTGACTTTATTGTATTAAAATATCAAATTAATTTTTGTTACGTTTTCCTGGTCTCATAATAAACATAAAAGAGATCTGTTTATTTTGAGTTGATATTAATATTTTTGCGTTATAACCTGTTTTATCCAGTGAAATTATGAGTTCCTTTAATGAGGTTAACGAGCAACAAAAATGAAATCACAGTTTAAATGTATATTTTGTCCTTAAGAAAGCGAGACCAAAATGTAATGGCTTTTTTTTTTTTAATTCAAAATGAAAGAAAAACAAGTTCTTTATTCTTTCGTGCTTTTACAACCCTCTTTTACAATATACTTTTTAGGAGATTGAGGAAAACAAGAAATGAGTGAGGCAAAACTAATTGTAGAAGTGGCAACTACATCAAAAGTTGAATTACAGACGAGGAAGTAGTAACTTCCTTGTACTCGTTAGAATTTCTTACCTCGTAATGAGCAAATAATTTTCGTTTGAAGCACTCTACGGGTGCAATAATGTTGGATCCATCTATAAATATATATTAATTTTTATGTAGTTTACAGCAATATAAAATCATTTGTTTCCCTTCAACACTGAAATTATTGAGATAGGATTTAAGACACAAGACGTATAGACGTTCTTGTAATTAAGAACATGAGGCCATTCGGTAAAAATTTATCAATGACTTTTGACTTTGTTGCAGATAGTTCTGAGTCCGATTCTAGGCAGAGAATAATCTTGGTTAGGATAAGCAGTCGATATATGATACACTAAAGTAATTAATCAGTTCAGGATACCGTATTTTGATTAATTAATTGGTTAACATAGTTGTAGGTAGCGTACAGTTAAACGCCATTCTCATCCGAAGGCAATATTACTATTGAAGTTTAAAAGGACCCGGGCAGGGTCTATATTTACAAGTATTTTTCGAACAATCAGTAGATGTAACTAAGAAAAGTTCGAGTGAAAAGTTAAATCTGCGTAACTGATACGAATTCGAATTCCAGATGTCCCGATTACGAAAAATACGCTAATGGTATAATATGATATTATTAATATTAATAATAATGAAATGAAATCTTTAAGTTTTACATTCATGGTTATGCCAGGTAGGCTAAAGGAGACGGTGATGATGATAAATGAATGAAATGGTGGAATGAAAAAAGTGGGAGGAAACGGAAGAGCTCTGAGAAAATCCACGCACATGGTATTTGTCTACTGCAAGCTCACTTGGCGCGAAATGGGCTTGAACCCAGGACTCCATGCACCATATAAGAACTGCTGAATTAATAATAATAATAATACCATTAACATTAATATGGTATCGTATGGTAATATTAATAATATCTTAGGTAATAATAATATCAACAGATTAGATGATTAACCAATCCTATTAGCTAACTTCTTTCTCAGATCTCTCTCCAAGTTCGATTTGTAGTTTTTTAATACGAAACAGATCTTGTACAGCATATACAATATATATATATATATATATATATATATATATATATATAGTATACAATTCGTCCAAGAACGTCGGACGATTTTTATACGCCTATACGCATAGTAAAGGTATAATCTTGGATTCGCGTGGTTCACTAAGGTAAATTATGGAAATCTCGAATTGAACCTCCCACTTGCGAGGCGAAAATTCTAAGAGCTCATTTTTTGCTTACCTCGTGGAATTGTTTATTGAGAAAATCGGTTCGGACTACTTTTAGACTGTGGTAAATTATAAAAGTGGAGATTATTGATTGTAACTTACTATTTCATAATATTTCAGAAGTTAGCTTAGAAAAAAAAAGGAAAAGAAGATTAAAAGCTACAGCGTTACTTTAAAATTTAATTTACTAAAGAGTGAAGTAACTTACCTTAAGAAGAAATACTTACACTATAGGAAGCTATATATGTATAGAATCCTTCTCAAAATTTAATTTCGTCTCCGTATTTTTATTTAGTTTCAGCAACTGGTAAAAGTTTCTAGTTGCAGGTAGCGTATGGATTCACTCGCTTTCTATACTCTGTAAGTGTAATTAGTGTTGCTTACCACGAAGAAATGAGGAAAAAAGAACGGAAAGATCTTTTCTAAGTCATCGGCATTCAGTAACTGTTCCGTAGGTCGTGATGGATCAAGACAGAGTAATCCTTCACCGAAACTAATTCCATCAAAGAAAGCAGAGGAAGAAGGTGTTGTTTCTTTCTTTCCCAAGTCGATTCAGCCAATGGTTTGTGCGAAAAGCGTATTCTCGCAAGTCTCTTCCCTACTGCAATGGGCTATAAATAATTTGACCTTCTCTAGAGGAAGTGGGGGCTTGGATACGAAGAACAAAAAATATAGATATAGTATTTTCTGCCTCCTTCCACTCATATAAGAAAAAACGAAATAAGGAAACCGAAGGTGGAACTCTTAATAACAAGAAGAAAATCGGATACACACGAAAAAAGATGATGATGAGAGAGCCAAGAAGAAAGAGAAAAACATAGTGTTATTGCTTGGTTGAGGGCCCGAAAGCAGACGTGTGCCAAAGAATAGCCTTAACAGTATCTGTATTTTCAGCTACCTGAGGGAAATCTATCGCTGGACTAGCTGTCAGGTTTGGAAAGTCCCTTGGTACAAGGTTTTTCCAGATCTCCGAGCTCGTGTGATGTAGGACTTTTTTTTTTCGCTCCGTCTCTTTGCGCGGAAGTAGCGAGAGGAAAAAATAACCGTTAAAAAAACAGAGAATGGTGTAAAAACGAGGATGCTGGTAGAAGATAAAAAGAAGAAAAAAAGAATGTAGTCTTTGTCTTGCCAATTGAGCAACACAGCTCCAGTAATCTGTATTCTAACTGGCATTCAGACATGATGGATGAGTAGAGGCCAGCTGAGACGTCTATATAAAACAGGCTTTTCCATCTCCATTGGTGTCTCAGGATCAAACCAAACACACCGCTTTCATTTTCTACCCTTTCTCTACGCTGTCAAAACTAAATCCTCGGAAAATGTGTAATATAATGTCTCTGATAAAAATACTAATCAATTCCAACTTTATCTAACACTTTCCTGTATGTGATAAGATGTAAGACTATAGTAATCATATTTTAAGAAGAGAGAAAACTTTAAAGTCACTGTAGTTTGTTCAATAAATTGATGTAGTCCAACTTTTTATGCATTGTTACTTATTCACAGAGAGAATGATAGGAAAACAATAGAAAGAAATGCAAAGATCCTATTAAACGCTTGCAAGGACATGAGTTTAGAAATAAATGCAGAGAAAACTAAATACATGGAAGTTCGTCGATATCTAATACTGCAAATTATGATGCGTTAAAATATCAAATAATACTTTTTATAAAGAGGATACTTTCAAATATCTAGGATTAATATTAACAAACGAAAACGATACTCACGAAGCAATTAAATGTCAACTAAAAGTAGGTAATTCGATTTACTATTCAGTTCAATACTCTTTGCAGTCGCGAATTCTGTCGAGAAATGTCAAGCTTAAAATATATAAAACGATAATCATGCCTGTTGTTCTGTATGGTTGCGAAACATGGTCGTTCACTCTGAAGGAGGAACGTAGACTGAAACTATTTGAGAACAAGATCATGAGACAAATGAACCCAGAAGAACGGGAACGGGGAATGACAGAAACTTCATAACGAGGAAGTACATAATTTATGCCGTTTACCAAACATTGTTAGAGTCATTAAATGTAGAAGGCTAGGCGAGCAGGTCATGTAGCCAGAATGGAAGAAAGCACGAACGCTTTCAAAATTTTAACTAGAAGTCCATTGGAAAACAACCATTAGGAAAACCTAGGCGTAGATAAGAGGTCACTATTAAGACGATCTCGTAGAAATTGGAATACTTTAGAAACTGGATGCAATTGGCTAAGGATAGAACTCAATGGAAAGCTTTTGTGAACGCGGCATTTAACCTATGGCTTCCATAGTCCATAGAGTTAATTAATTACTTATTTACAGATTGTTTCACACATTATGATGTCTTAAACACAAACATTCACAAGCCTCCGAGTTAGGAATGAAACAAAGTCCATATAAACGAACTGTAAGATACAGAAATGTTGGTTGTCCCGAAAATTGTAATTGAAGTTTTATAAGATTATAAATCATTAGAGGAAAGAAAGTTCATCCTCCTTTGCTGGCTGTTTTATAAATGGCGTAGCCGGAGGTGCTTAGGAAATTTTCTTGTAAATTTCCTTCTATAGTTATATATATATATATATATATATATATATATATATATATATATATATATATATATAATTATAGAGAGAGAAGAGAGATAAAACACTATATAAGTTTTTACTTGCCAACTCAAAATATTCGAAAATTTTTCGGTCTCTGAAAGCTAATTGCAAAATTATAATTTGTTGTTAATTTCCTCTATAGGAATTCAATTTTATATCTCAACTAGCAGCGTTCACCCCGCTTCGCTGCGGTCACCCCGGAACGCAATAAACTTTGTTACTTAGATAATTTTTACTTTTTCGCTTTCAAGTGATATGATAAAAACCATAGAAGATTGCAGTAAATCTTAACATTATATCGCCTGTCATTTATCTTAACCCGCCCCGCTTCGCTGCGGTCATCCCGGTGCTGGCATATTGTAAAAGTGTCTGTAAAAATAAGCAAATCAATTAAAAAATTTTAAACAGAAGATTCAAGCTATTTTCCGCTGTATATCGCCTGTCATTTATGTTAACCCGCCGAGTGACACGGTCATGCGGGTTGCATATAAATACGTTTATTTTTACCTATGATGAACTAATAACAAAGGATTTGTACGTTATGGACACTTGAATGGTCAATTATCTCAAGACACTGGTAATTAAAAATTAAAGTGATATGATAAAAACCATCTAGGGTCCAAATCCTAATAACCCCCCAAAAATGAAAGAAATTGGTTCAGCCGTATTAGCGTGATGAGCGGACAAAATTTTGTACGTTCTCTTTTATATATATAGATGTGCAGTTAAATATAGTGAAAAATTTTCCATCTCGCATCACTATGTATAATATTCAAAATTGTCCGGATTATGAAGAGTTTTTCCACCTGTCTACATCGTGATGAAAATTTTCCAAATTCATGAAAATTCCCTTCACTTGTTTCTACAGAGAAATACAATTTTCCGATCCATAAAATGTGTTACTTTTTGCTTCAAAATGATGAAAATTCTTCGACTTATAAAACGGTTTTCAATTTTTCTATACACAAGAGAAAATGTTTCGATTCATGAAAAGTTGTTTCACTTGTTCCTACATAGTACCTGAAATTTTTTGAGCCATGAAAAATTTCAGATTCTTTAAATTATTCTCCACGTTTTAACATTTCTATATATGCAGTCGATCAATTTTATGACTACGAGAAATTATTACTTTATCATTGATATTTGTTTAGAACGGAAAATTTTCCATCTCACATCACTACTTGCAGTATTATAAAATATACGTTTTCAGTTATACGTTCACTATGTATAGTCGTACGTAAAGTCCAAAAACTATAGGATTTACGCATGTAATTACATTTTTACGTATGCCACATACACCAGGCCTTTAAACTTTTTAACTTTCATTCAGATCCTACTCAATACACCAAAGGTAGGCACCTTCCATTCGGGACAGTGTATATGAAACCCAAGAATGGATGAATGTAAGGCCTTACACTTTCTACATTCAGACTCATGAAGGAGATGTAGCCAGTACCATACTCCAGCCGTCCTCATTCTCTTGGTTTCCCCAGGCACTTATTTTACATAAATTTGTTGAACCCGTGTGTCACATTGGAACACAGAAAGTAGAACAAGTAAATAATTTCCGCCCTCACTGGGATCAAACCCAGGCTTCACAGTTGGGAAACATGTTTGCGATTACAACATTCATGCTATCTTTCAATAAAGCGTACGTATAACTAAATTCACATGAAAATTTAGAAACTTAGTTATGAAGATGCACTCATTAATAACCTGAACGAATAAATACTGTTAATTCTGGTATGTGAAAATTTATTTAATCACTACTTATATTAAGTTCTTGAAAGAAAGAACACGTTTTTAAGTACTCTTTCTTTATCATTTATTGTAAAGTAACACAGCAGAGAAAGGGAACGAAGGAAATTAGAATCTTCCCGATCCGGAAATGAAGAGCAGCTAAATCCTGAACCCACAATTGGAAGAGGATTAAGTAAATAATAGATGATCTGCATAATGCATTCAAGAAGCATCCGTATGTGCAACAGATTGCAAGAAATAAAATAGTTTTATTTAAAATTAATAATATTCGATTAATTTTAAATTAGTCTATATTGCGATGCGGACGAATGTGAGATTGCATGAAATAAGTAACAAATACTTTACATCAAATGATGTTCTTTATAAACTTTCCATTTGCCTTTTAGCCGATTAGTTAATACGTTGCGTTAAGAGCATACGAGTCCGTTTTCCGGTAGGAACACGAATTTCATCGATGAATAACAACAAGATGTATTTAAAATACAGGTAGAGAATTTTGACATAGAAAAATAAAATCGACTGCCAACATAAACGAAATCAGAAGTTGAATGCCAGACTATAGACCATCTTTTATTGTAGCACTATGGTTCTGTTTTGTTACATTACTAACGCACTGGAACATTACTATGGTTCTATTCCCCGTAGGAGCTTATGTGGTTCAGATCACACGTTAAGCTGTAGCTACATGTCTTATATATCCTTGCTCCCTGAAAAGGATTCTAAACTTGAAATCAAATCTAAATCAACATTACTAGCGTACTTGTATTACATTAGTAATATTACATTACTAACATGTGATATTCTCATGCTTTATCTTCCTTCTCATCATTTCATCTTCATTTCCTTTCTATCCTTATTTAAGGAGCTCATGTGGTTCGGATTCCACGTTAATCAGTAGGTCCACGTCTCATATAACCTCGTTGTTGAAGGGGACGATAAACTAAAATCAACTCAACTCAACTCTATCCTTATTTAAAAATAAATAAGTACGTAAATCAGAAGGATAGTATACAAATAAATCATATGCGATCGAAGAAATTTATCCAATCTTGAGCGCTCTTAGCATACTGGTCACACACGAGATAGAACGTAAGTGATCGGTGTTGTAATTTGGGAACGATAAAAGTATAATTTTACTTCATAGTTCTTCCGTTGAGATTGCTGATTTTATAAGTTTACGAGTATCAACACTATTAAGACTTCAAATTTTTTTCCGAAATCAGCTCGCTTTAACATTCGGGCTCTGGTAAACATTTCAGAATATATCCACAAAATTTGTAATAATGCGTACTTACTCATTGATACAACTTAAAGTCTGGCATCTCTCTTGGTTCCTTAACAGACTTTTCTCGTCAGGGGTTTACCCATGGAGTCCGGAAGCCTCTCCAAAACTTTTTATCTCTTACTACAAATATACTCGTGTTCCGTCTGTATCAATGGCTTACGGTGTACCTACAAGGGATTCACACGGTTCGGAGCCCTTCCAATCTTTCTAGTTTGAACTCTCAAATATAATTTTCTGGATGTGCATCTACCTCTCATCAAATCTATCAATTTGTAGTAAACAAAAAGCCATGAATCCCCTTTTATTCTTCCTATTTACTTTTTTATTTTCTGTTATATATTCTGGTCCCATCCATCTGCATTCGCGTATTTTTGCATATCCCCTGAATAAAGCATTTGTTGATAAGAGCATAAATGACTGTTTTCCTTTTTGACGTTTGATATGAACAAACGTCAAGAATGTAACACAGTAATGGACTTGAGATCATGCGTCTAATACATAAACTCTGTACATGTCCAGAAAACAGGCTGAGGTACCCAGAAAATCAAAAGAAAGTCCGTTGTTGAAGAGGGTCTTACGTAAATGCACCATTGAGAACCCAATTGTGAATGATTTTTATTTTACGTATTTATATTGGAACATGCTGCACAGCAAGACGAAAAAAAAGAAAGAAACAGTAACAGTGATTTGCACCCGGAGCTACGAATGTTTTGTTAATGGATATCCGTGGGCATCCGTAGAAATTTGAATGTCCGTTTATGTCCCAGAAAAAAATCCTGAGAGTAATTTCTGGGCTCTTTACAAAGATAATCACATACGAATTTTGAACATCAAAATATGACAGGTCATGCCATTGAACTTCAAGGGAAATTTCATTACTATTTCCAGGTTTGGGTACAAAACCTCGCGGCGACAATCTCGCCGACCAAAACCTTGCTTAGCTAAAACCTCGCCGCCCAAAACATCGCGGGACAAAATCTCGCCAGGCGAAAACATCGCCAGGCCAAACCCTAGCTTTGCCAAAACCTCGCGTCCCAAAATCTCGCCATACTCAAAATCTTGCCTGGCCAAAACCTCGCGGTCTGATTTCGGGACTCACAATCTCGCCTGCTCTAAACTACGTGGGACGTAATCTCGCCTGGGAAGAAACGTCGTCAGTATAAAACCTCGTCACAACTATTTCTTCGATGCAGTGCTCTATATATTGCTATATGCATATATTTTGTAATAACACATAATTGTATTAAAATTATAAGAAAATATCAAACGCGTGCTTTGAAAATCTGTATATATAAAAATGAAAATGACTATGTTTGTGACATCATACCTCTTGAGCCACCCGACTGATCTTGATCAAATTTTCAACATAAATGAGGTTCGGGCCTGGAATTTCTATTGCAATTTCACTTTGACGGCACAACGAAGAGGAGGGGGAGATATATAAAAATAAACAAAACTTAATAACTCTTGAATCACGAGACCAATCTCGATCGAATTTATCACACATATCAAGTTACAGCCAAGGGCACCGATCCTGGGGGGCCGAGGTGGCCCGGCCCCGCAAAGTTCATGTGGGCCTCCATGTATTTTTATGAATATATGTATTTTTATTGTTATATGTATTGCTACATGTATTTTTTATGAATCCCCCCCCCCCAAAGTTACAGGGAAATCGACGCCCTTGGTTACAGCCTGGGATGGTTTTTGTCATTAACTTTGACGGTGTCCTTACAAATTTTAACAAACCCGAATAATATTTATGAAAATATAAGTAATATCTGAGTTTTTACGTTCCTCGATTATGTCCTGTAGGTTAAAGGAGACGTAGATGATCAGAATGAAGAAAATAATGGAATGAAGAAAGTGGGAGGAAACGGGAATACCACGAGAAAGCCAACACACACGATGTTTTACATCTTCTTTTTATTATTATTATTATTATTATTATTATTATTATTATTATTATTATTATTATTATTATTTGTAATATCGAATTGTATATTAAGGAACTCATTTGGTAAATTTTAAGGACAGGTTTCATTCCGCAAGTTTTTGGCCAAGCGAGATTTTGGTCCGCGAGGTTTTAGACGGCAAGATTTTGGCTCACGAGGTTTCGGGCGGCGAGGTTTTGGTCACGCGAGGTTTTATCCCGGCGAGATTTTTGCCTGCGAGGTTTCGACCAGGCGAGATTTTGTCGCGCAAGGTTTTGTGCGGCGAGGTATTGGTCACGCGAGATTTTGGGCGGCGAGGATTTGGCCCGCGAGATTTTGGGCGGCGATGTTTTGGCCACAAGATTTTGTCCGTATCCCCTATTTCCATTAGTCTTAGTTTCTACTGTAGGGCTGAATTTCTCGGGATAGAGATGGGATCTGCAGTACGTCCAAAAGATACCCGGTTAACATGTGCAATGTGGGTTATCACGCATTAGAACTGTAGAAACCAATCATTCAATTCATTATTTTAAATTTTCCACAGCTAGTGTCATCAATGATCGTTAAAACTAATATAATGTTGAATGCTGTTTCAACATGCCCTTAAAAATATATTGTGCGTTTCACCAATTGCTGTTATCACTGATTATAGTCAAATAACTCATTTCACGCTTAGGGAAAATTTTGTAATACTGATAATGAACTACCATTTAACTATATAATGGATATTATTGAAATTGAAGATTAACATTTTCGTTTAAATTTATGCAAGAAGTATGTTTCATTTACCGAAATTTGACTATGTAAATTACTTGAATTACAATAACTTTTAATACTGCAATGTTTTGTAAGTATAGTCTAAACAACGTATACGGAATTTAACCCAGCTTCTTACGCGTATTATGAAAAGAAAGAATGTCTTATAATTTTTTTTACAAAGCTTCTGTAAGTCTTTTTCCCTAAGTTTTTAAATGTTTCCAGTGTTAAAATAAGTGCTAAGTTCCTCGGCACACGATGTGGCCTCGGAATAAAGGGTATTTATCTTAGACCACAGCTGCCTCAGACAGGTTCGATTATATTCCATAGGTCATAGCAGCCCCAGAAGTAAGTATTAAAGAATGTCTCCGTAGCCCATGGCAGCCTCGAGACAAGGTTTTGGTTGGTGATCGATCGGTACTGGTACTGATAATTTCTTGGTTTCGTCTTTTTCTTTTATATTCATCCTCTTGGAGGGAAGACCTGTGGAGGGAAAGTCGGCCTTCTTCGTGGTTTTTCGAGTCCTCTGTTTCTTCCTGGGGGTGCAGTCTCCTTTTGTCATCTGGTACTGTTCGATTATAATTGTAAAACACGTGTTTGTAGTGAAAGCATGCGGCTTGCAGTACGTGTGGATATATGGATTTTTACAATATATTATAATTTATAATAGAAGTGCAAACAAAGTGTTACAACGTAATAGTACATTCTCTTCATGTTCAAATATGCGGAGTTGCAAAGAAACTTCTACAATATTACTAAAGAAATACGCAAGAATGCATTCTTATATTCTAGAAAATGAATAGTCCATTAAATTTTCAGTACCGTTTAACTCGTAAAACAATAACCTAATTTTGTTCTTGGAATTTCGCATGTGTGAGTCTTTTAACATTTTTCGTTATGTTTACAGATAATTTGAAACCATATTCTTTCATTTCGTTCATCTAATTTATCCTTTGTTGTCTGATTTTCTTTATACCTCCTCTGCATTCCCAGTGTTCTTAATTAGTAATTTTCTTCCTCCTTCGTCTTGCTCATTTTTTAAAAACTTTCATTTCATTTGTTCAGTTTCTTCCACGCAACTTATTGGTTTATGTATTATATACCTATGTTGTGTGTACATATGGAATATTGACATTAGGAACTCCTGTCTGTCAAAATTATTATTACGGTGTGCCTCACGCGATTTTCTCGGTGTAGCGCGGCGTTTCATTCTGCACGCAAAGTATTAAGGATAAAGAGCGAAAGGAGATGTAACTTCCATGTATCTCCCTCTCATCCAGACATTTTCCTTCTCTTCTCTTTCAGTTCTTCTCCTACCATCTAGTCTCTTCCCCCTCTTTCTTTCTGTTTTGCTTTCTCGTCTTGTTCCTTGTTTTACATAAATCGACTTATTGTTCCTCAATATTACACTCCTTGCAAGAGTTGTTAAAACCAAGTACTTAACCGTAGTCAATGACAAAGGAAAATGGAAGATAATAAGTCATAAAAAGGAACAACTACCTTTCGCCTTGTTCTCACAATCTCTCTTAAACGGTTGGTTGGGTGAAACAAAATTGTTGTTAAGGAATGGCTTCTTCTTCTGTCTAAAAGAGTGCATTCCTGGCATGAAATATTTAATAATTGATATATATATATATATATATATATATATATATATATATATATATATATATATATATATATATATATATATATATATATATATTTGTTTTTAGGCCGGAATATCAGCTTATTAATAGTTAAATCGTTAAAGAAAGGTAGAACATATATTTTGTTTTTGCAAACTTACTTTAAAAACACACACACCAATGTACGCCTAATAATAATAATAACAGAAACTATAAGATGAAGTTATCAGTGGTAACCATAAATATAGTAGTTCAAAATATTTACTTATGTAAAAATTAAAAAAAAAATCTTACATAACAACAACACCAACAACAAAAGTATCCACATTCCACCAAAATCCTATAGGCCATGCACACCGCTAACAGAACATGAACATAAATAAAGCTTTAAATTGAAGATTTGACTTCCCCCCTCCCCCAAAAAAATAGGAAAGTTATATGCATTTTATTCTTATCCATATGGTGGGATTACTTTTGAATCAAATTCGATACATTTTTATTTTCAATGTTTCTAGTGATCTGTACAAATGTATAGTATATAACAATATGATGTATTATGAACTTGCTAATGTATTCATACACTTTTAAATATAATAATGTTGTATGAGAGAATGAAGATGTATTGAGGAAAGAAAGGTAAGGTTTGTTTATCTAGTTATGAAAAGTCCATATTCTTCGACTATCTTCATTTCATCAACTTTCAAATTTTATTTTTCGAATATACGGTATTCCTCTCTTTTAGGCTCTAAGGCGGCGATCAACAGTGGCCTAATTTTGAAACACTAGATAACACGGACCTCTACTATTCGAATTAACTCTAATTACAGAAACATACTCATTTCTAAAATTCATATAAGATTATCTGAAGAGATGCACTTTAATACACTTGTTTCACACGCTCTTTAGCGCCCGAGAACAATATTGTGCATTTTCAAATTTACTGCCTGAACTAACGAGTACCCAATTCACTGAATCAGCGTTCCGTAAACTGTTTCCCCAAACCACAAGGAGTACATTCAATATTAGTTTAAAGAAAATAAAAGAGAGAGAGAGAGAGACAAAGAAAAAAGAGAAAGAAAAAAAGCAAGTGAATTGCGTATCATACTTTGTAGCTGAGGATCTCAAACAGGTGCATATTACATAACTAATATATTATGTAATTTAATAAGGTAAAGATTATACAAATAATTCTAATAGTTTTTATATTAAAGTATCATTAGGCTTCTAAACTCTGTTATGCATAAGTATTGGAAGTCTTCACGATTATGTCCGTCCGGCCATCTTCTGTCGACAGGAATCAGAGCAGGAACGGTAAGAAATATCTAAAATATATTTTCCTAAATCGATTCAGCGTCTCAAGAATAGATTCTATCTATTCCGTTAACCTATTATTCAGACCGTAAGTGGTTGAAATTTTCTGTTTCCAATTTCAACGTTTTTCACTGTATAAGAAAAACAATAATAAATAACGACAATTTTCTTGCAATCAATTCAGCGCTTCAAGGGAACATATCGCCACCATCCACAACACCGTACAAAAGCCGGAAGTGGTTAAAATTTATTAGTACTTCCGGTTTCAATATTGAATTCCATAGAGCAAAATCGATAAAAGGTATCAGGAAACTGTTTTCTGCAATGGATTCAGCGTCTCAAGAATAGGTTTCATACACTAGAGTGGCCCTCTGTTTAGCCCGAAAATTGTAGAAATCAACCATTTCCGGTTTCCACATTTATAGCCATAAAACAAAAATGGTAACATATAGCGACAAGCCATTCTATGCAATCAGTTCAGCGTCTCAAAACACATCACAACGTAGAAAACTCCACCGAGACCAGTAGTTGAAATTTACTAGCACTTCCGGTTTCAATACTGGTTTTCAAAAAGCAAAATACCAGAGCAATTCGGATCAGTCCGATTCATGAATATATTCGGGGCACTCCGGATAATGAATCTGTCCGATTGACAGGGTCTGGTGGATCTTGGATTCGACTGCACTTCCATCTTTCTGGTCACTAAGTTCGTCACCCATTTCATCACTGCAGCATCAAACCAAAGCCTGTGGGCCGTGCCTACTTCTAACAGAATTTTAAGGTACGACTTTAAATTTTAAATTTCACTTCATTTTCAAAACACTCTAGAAAAAACTTACATGTATTTTATTTCCATCAAAAACCAAAGGCTTAATATTATTTTATATTAATATTAATATTGTTACCCAGACGTGTGCGTAAGATATTTAAATATTTCTTTTTCTTTTTTTTTAAAGAAATTTTAAGTTGCATGCAAAGACTACATTTACTTACACAAACACACAAGTTCACTTGATCAACACAATGTAATACCATACCATCATAATATTTCAGAATTTATAGGGAACTTTATAGGCCATATACAGTGTATAATGTCAATGTAGTGGGAGTAACAGCTCATTATCAATAACGTCTATTCACCTGTAGAAGCATTATATGTGTGTGCTTGTTTTGTGTGCAAATTTCCTTTACATGATGTGGGCAAATCTCATTAAGACTACATCTTGTTAGTGATTAGTTACTACCTTTGTTTTCAATCATAATCTCGAAAGGTACGACTAAAATTGTTCCAGTGTATAAGATTAACAGGGATTAGTGCCCACTGAGAGATACGTGAACAATCATTAGAATAATGACTTTAGTCATTACGTATTTATATTTACCAAGTATTGATTCGTATCTCAACAGTCATCAACTTCTAGTAGCGTTATCGCTTTTCGTAATTTTTAGATTTGATATAGAATTATTAATGTGAGAATTAGTGACATTAGGTAAGTGTTTTGCACACTAACGATCAGGTTAACGCTTTTGAGATTTGGATGTTTCGAAGTTTCGAAATGACAATAAAATAAGATCTTTAGTGTAACATCCTTTGGTTATTTCCGACAGAATGAGGAAGATTCATGAAAGTGAACAATGATGGTAGCATTGGTGTGATTCAAAAAATTGGAGAAAAATCTCGAGGAATTGACAGACGCGATGATGTGTACCAGAAACTGGCATCTAGTAACAACATTTCATATCAGAGCTGAGCATTTTACACTCAACCACTGCACGAGTTTTGAACTTTTGTCCAATGTCAGCACAGCTGAAAGTAGGGTAATGGTTTCCTATGCATGTGTATACGTGGGTATGTTTGTAAATCTCATTATTTCAGGTGAAACCTAAACAACTTGAGAGAACTATTTGAATGAGTATCGATAGATAATTATCCCAGAAGCGATTCTGAATATAAGGTGTCATATAAAAATTGATATGGTGGACTCTAAACGCATTATTTCACTCCATATTTATATTCTATTCATAGCGAGTGTTTCAGATAAAACAGCCGTTGTTTATAGATCACAAACGGCAAAAGATCAAACGTTGCAACAAAGAATGAGGGAGGAGGACCGCTAGAAAATGCACCAACTGAAACATTCTGCTTGGCCCACAGTCTCTCTATCCTCAAATCCTGGTACTCTTCCGAAAACTTTAAGATGAAAGGTATGCCATTATGAAAGGTCATAGAAAGCATACTACTGGCCATTTCGAAAGTAACGCCTCTTTTGCTGTTCAAAATGTGTGGAGGAAGAAGAGTTGAAAAAAAACTATGTAAAAATAGATACGTATGTTGGATGTCAATTAAGGCCATTCAAGATATTGTCCTCCTCTTTCGATACATTCCTGACACTTTCATGTCCTAAAAATGCTGGCCAGGAAAGTTGTTTTCGACAGCGAAAAACAAATGGAAATCAAACGGAGATGAATGTAAAAGAGTTAGTTATTACTAATCAATCGATTTTGACAAAAGACTGTCACGTTTGTATTTGACATTTGGGAACGGACATTATTTTATATATAAATGATCGAAAATGACCGATATTAGTGTCCAGTTCATAGTTTTCGGGGTCACTGAGAGGAACAGTGACATTTCCGATGTCATTTAAATTCAAATTCACTCCTTTGTATCCAAGGTGAAACACTCTACCCGTGCGAAGAACGGGTATTTTGCTAGTATCAACTGAATGTTCTTTGCTTTTATCTTCTATGCCCGGTAAAAATTGTACTGCACTCGTGGCCAAATAATAGAGTACTGATTTATTCTTTATCAATTTAATAAATTATTATTCATTTATTTCGTTTATTTATTCTATATATAAAAGAAGAGAGTCTGAATGCCTGACTGACTGGTCAATGGCCAGATCAAACTGCTTAAGCTAGAAACTTGAACTTTGAACAGGGACATATATCCCCCACCCCGTCCCTCAAGTTACGAGGTTGAATTTGGATTTAAACGGCATCGAAAGTATCACTGTTCATCTTAGTGACCCCGAAAACTAACTATGAATTCGACACTAAAATCGGTCATTTTCGATCATTTTTAAATATCCTCTCCTCCCCTAAGTTGCACCGTCAAAGTGAAATGATAGAAAGCATCCCAAGCTTGAACCTCATCTATGTTGCAAATTAAACCGAGATCAGTCAGGTAGTTCAACAGGTATGACGTCACAAACCTAGTCGTCTTTATATATATTTGTTATATTATTTTGCCATTGTTGTGGCGTTCCTAGGATGTGATGGTTACTAAGGAAATGTTCGTGACAATATATAATGTTAATGTATTAGTAAAATATAGTGCGATTATATTTTCAGAAAATCGAACCAATAAAAGGTTCAGAAAACATATGAGTTTACTACTCTGATTAATAAGTTCCATGCAGACAAACTAGAAGCATCGATATATTAATTTTCTCACGTATAACCTAGCTACTTTTATTTTTCAAAATTAATAATTGCTTTTTTTTCTTATTTATCTTGAATTTTGTCAATACAGTACTACTCTTCTCGTATCACATACTTGGTCACGTGTAACGTGCATCACATGTGTCGGAACTTATTTCTACGAGGCAGGATCAGTTATATTTTCCTATAATCGAGCTTCCTTATTGTGAGAGTTCATCGAGCATAATAATTTATGAACCATTCACGTTTACCAGATTCGAGTCCCCGCTGAGGTTCGTCGTCAAGTAAATTGTACAGTAGGCCCTGTCCATCATAACCTTGGTGTTGGATCAGAACTAAAATATACAAATTAGAAAAAAACACTTCATACAAACTAATAATAATAACAGTACCTACAAGCAAATAAGAAAACTATAAAATTTAGGTAATTTTAGATAATGGGTGTGTATTTCTAGGAGCCCGAGAGGTTTTAAATTTTTCATTCTGTTCCATCTACTTCATTTCTCTTCACATATTTCGTACGTTCTCTGGGAAGGAAAGGAAGTCAATCTCCTTTTCCGATTCTTTCGAAAACATCTAATCATAGCCTTTACCTCTCTCTCTCTCTCTCTCTCTCTCTGTCTGTCTCTCGCCTATTACACTTTGGATGAGTAGAGATTGATCCAACCCGAAGGCGAGCGGGCGGGTCCTTCGGCGCATTCAATGTTGCCTACAGACTCTGAGTCTTTCTCAATATACCCTCGCCCTTGTTGCATTTCTTTCTTTACCTACCACTGTTGCCTGAAGAGATGTGACCCAAAAGTATCTTCTTTTTTCCTTGTAAGAAAAAATGGTATACTTATATACTCAGAATGCACATAAAAAGGAGTAAGAGAGGGATTTTTCAGAGCATAGTAAAATGAGTGCTACTTTTTAACAGCGTTGCCATGAATGGTAAAACTGAAAGTAACTGTAGCAATGTGATTTTCAAAAACAATTAAATTCTAGTACATTAAAACTACTTCATAAAATTATATTTGAGTACGCACTCCAAAAAGTTCTATGTTTAAATTAAATGCTCGGAAGTTTAGCGCCCCTTTTCTGAATCAAAGCTGTATAAGATGTAGGTCTACAGTTTAATGCGTTTAACTATCAAGACTCTTTCCCAGCGTATCAAACCTGGGGAGCCCGTGCACTGCTAGACTTAACAGGAACACGAACGAGAATATCAAGAGCGATTATGAACGCCAATATTCTTCAGAGAAACTTAAACCCCCAGTGGATCACTAGATCAGCCGAAAGGGTTTTTAAGTAAAACGAAACCTGCTTGTATGATGTAAAATGTACATAAGAATCGGAAAATGTAGGAAATGGCTATATAATCTTTAATCTACTGTACTCAATGGTAATTGAGACTTAACTTTCCTCTGTCACATTTTTACTACAGTTGCCGCGTACATGTGTCATGGGGATTCAGTAAACCTCTTGCTCTTTATCACTTGTCCAGCACAGTGGATACTCTGCTCGCTTGTATTGTCACCTTACATATACTCCCTATGTAAGGACAGGAAACAAGAACACTGTATACATATGCAAATTTAATATATATATAATTTGTATATGTATACAGTGTTCTTGTTTCCTGTTCATTTCCTCGAAAATATTATTTCTTTATAGAGAAACATCTTTATTATATAGACAAAAGTCATTTCCTGATACGAATTCAAAATCCAAAGAATAAAATATAATATTTGTTGTCTTATCTTTCTCTTTAAACCGGAAGTGGTAGTTCAGTGTACTCAAAACAGGTTTCGTTACCGACCTTATCGCTCTTTTGAAACTGGAAGTCTTAGATCTAGCTTCCGATTTCTATATCTGATTTCAAGAGTGAATCTCCATAGTTTGTAAGATTACCATAATATTAAAAGAAGAAATAAAACTTGATTTTATGTTTTTGTGCAAATTATAGTAGGCATGATTTTATTATTTTTCTTCAAGATTTATATAACCACTGTGAGAAGCCAGAAATACGTTGTATAGAACATTTTCTACAAGAAGTTATAATACAGACATACTACACACAAAGCTATAATACAAACATTCTATCAGATGATAGTATATGAACCTATACGTATGGTTTAAATCAATTCTTTACTCTGGAACACCGTAACAAAATCTATTTATATGTACGCACCTTATAAAATTTTGTGGCCCCTGATCCAAAAACTAATTATTGGTCAAGATCGCAATCTTTCGATGCATTTTTTTTTTTTTTTGGATCATCGCTAAAATTCTTAACCAAGATTGCAATGTTTTGATCCATTTTTTAAAAAATCATTTCTAAAATTCTTGTTTTAGTATACACAGTAAAAAAAATTTGAGTTAATTTAACTCAATTTTAACATAGGGCAGTGGTTCCAGCGTGACTACCACTATGCGGTGTTAGTTCAACACATACCCCGCGGTGTTGGCGTTTAACACAGGGGGTGTGTTACGTCTTTAATACACAACCGGTGTTGAGTCGTGCCGTAAGCGTTAATGAACCAAAAAATTACTCCCCCAAAATATATTAAATCGCCTATATGCGTAATGTGTTTACTTATACTGAGTCTTAAAAAGCACTTTAAACAAGTAAAAAAATACTCCAATGGCGGGAAGGGGGGAGCACGAACCACCAACCTTTCAATTACTAGCCGCGTGCTCTTCCGACTTGGCCACGGAGGCGATGAAGAAAACGTCGCTTGTAGAGGGATAAATTGTTGAGGTCTTTTGAATTTGGCTAATCAGAGTGCTCAAGCCGCGTATATTCGACGATAACAGTTCGGAATAAGATAAAATCTGCTCGCCATGTTGACCTAATTTTATAACAAAATGACGACTGTCTATTTACTTTATTTTATAGTTCTTCCATATTCACTTTCAAATGATCGACGCCAGTTGCCATCTAATAAAGTTGATGCGTTTGTTGCTTCTAGTACACAGTCGCTTAGAAAAAGAAGCAATAAATGCATCAAATGTGGGAGATGAATTTAGAACACCTAAATGGCACATGTGCTAGAACACCTAGCACATCTTGCGCTGTTATGGTTTCTTCAGAAACATTATGTAAAACAATTGAAAACACATCGCACGGTTTGCATTTTGAAATTTTGCATGTACCTGGATTTGTTTAAGTATTTATTTCTACTGTGTTTGTCTGAAGCTTCAATTCATAAGCCTTTATCATTAGATGCCCAACATATTTGGAAATCACGCAGAAAACAACACCGAAGATTCTACACTTGTGTTAATTTAACACACAGACTGTGTCATTTCAACTACCGGCATTTGACACACAACTCCAAATGGAGAGTGAGTTGTTCTAACCACTTGTTTGTGTTATATTTTAACACAATCGTGTTAACACATAGGCATGTCGTTGAAATAACACAACTAATTTTTACAGTGTAGAGATCAGAACACAGTTGAAATCTATTCTTGGGATGCTGAAGCTTTATCAAAATACCACTTTTCGCTGAGCTACCATTTCTGGTGTTTTCTTTCGACAGGCAGACGGCGTTCAACGTACACATTGCGAGATTTGGAAATCTAAAATGTAAGATTTAAGGTTTCATTCGATTTCTCCGTGGACTAACGCGATTTCAACAATAGAAACAATATTCATTCGGTTCCACTCCTGTCAGATTTTCATAGCTGTTAATTTAGAAATTCTGAGACAGTCTCTGAAATAACTTTCAGTTCCATCACGTTGCGTTTCACTGAACCGGAAGGAAGAGCTCTTGCTTTGGTGGTGTGTTTTCTCCCCTGATTTAGGGAGGGAAACGATATGAAAGAAAAAGATTGGAAGGTGATGATTTTAGAACACTCTTGCTCATTAGGAAATGCTATCAAACTGACAATGTGTGAATATTAGCACTTTTTTTCTTTTGACGTTGTGATGGGTAATAAATGGCACCCCATAGCCATTCTTTGTGGAGTCATGTAGCATAGGGCTACGATATGACAAAAGTAGTTGCGGGATGAATAAAAAGGATGGGTTTCTGACACAGAGGGTGTAAGGCAGGACATCAAAAGAAAGAATAGAAGGGAAGAAATGACGTCGAATAATGGCGGAAGAGGAAGTGTGAATGAAAAAAAATGAGAAGCTAGAAAATATAGTATAAACAATGTTTCTTCCTTACTATAGACCGTTTGTTGCCGTATTTCTCAAACGATGTTGAAAGAAAGGATAGACTGAAAAATTGTCGACGATCCTTACTTCAACTAAAGTTCTTTTTTTCGTTGTCAAAAAAGTTTTTCTCTTTAGTAAGATGTAAAGAAGGAAGAAAAATCAATGCTAAGAAGTTTCAACATAGGTCTTCCTTAATTATGAGAGTTTTCCAAACTAGAAATGACAGCGTCTTGTGTTTTCGTCATAAGATGGCTGGAACACTGTAGGGTAACAAACAAGTGTTCACACTTTCAAACTTCGGTCTGCTTTAATATGAGCATTCTATGCAAGCGTAAATATCAAATATTGTTCTACAAATAGTGAAAAGTATTACAGCTGTTTATATATTTCTAGAAAAAGTTTCAATATATTATTTAACGTGATTTGATAACTTTCCTTTCATATAAGTATATATTAGTATGTCAATACAAGTATTTTCTTTTTGCAGTATTAAAAATGTGAATTATTATCGCGATTGCATAGATATGGCGAGATGTGATACAACACTCTATGAAATAAGTATTTTTCTTATCGGCCGTCATTTTTTTTAAAATTACTTCAAATGAATATGTAAGTACATGATGAAATAATGAATTTTATATTTTATAAATCCGAGTTGAATGTACATGTTTTACTTTTTAAATAAAAACTTTAAATGTCTCCATCTTTCCGAATCATCTCCATTCCAATAGCTGGTACTATCCTAACTTTATTTTCCTTATTAGTGTGTAAGTTTTCTTTAATCACTTTATTTATATTATTCCAAATCTGGCATAGGGCCTATGTGGTAATAAAACCTTTTTGTAACCATGTATTTTTTCCTTATTTTATTCCATATTTTAATAGTGGCAACGTCGTTTGGGCAAATTAATATTGAGGCTTTCAGATTTTGACAGATCGATACATTAGAGCCTCAAATAGAATGTATGTTAGATACTTCTTGTACGTTTTATGAATAGAATCTGTGCTCCTTTCAATAAATTCTGCAGCAGAGGATAAATACGATTGATGTTATAACTTTAACCTTAAGCTCATAATGTAAAAATAGTTGTTACAAAAGCAAGTATTGAAGCCATATGGAATGACTTCGCATTGTTAACTTCTATAAGATCATTTGAATGCATAGGTTATTAAATTTTAATTCTATATGTCTTATCCAGTTATCAACAGAGAGTATTAGACCCTCTAAGTATGCCATACATAAATATGAGAAATGCTATAATAGAACAACTACAGTTCGTTCGTCCATCTGTTTTTCTCTCGAAAGGTATCAGATCTAAAACAGTAACAATTAGCGAGATATTTTTATATGAATTCAGCGTCCCACAGATATGGGTTCCATATCATCCCTTAGTCCCTTATTCAGACTGAAAATTGTACAAGTAAGCCATTTCCGATTTCAACGTTGATCACCAAAAAGCATAAATGCTATAATAAATTACATAAATGTAACGAGAAGCTGTTTTCTGAAGTAGATTCAGAGTTACAGGAATATACACATTCAATTTTCACTCTTCCTACTGAAACTGGAAGCGGCAGAAATAGTAAAACTTCTACAGGGTGTTATAAAGATGTGTCACAACAGATTCCTCACATAAAAATAAGAAAAAAAAAATACTTCATATGAGACTGTGCTCAAAAGTGAGTAGTTTCGGAATTATAGGGTGCCGTAAACGTGAAACAAGTGAACTTGAAAACTTCATAGCTCCACTATTATGGGACCTATTGTAGTCGGGTCAAGACATCACTGAGGAAATGGTATGTGAACTATCCAAATATCAGTGTTAAGATTGCTCCAGCACTTGCACACCAATTTTAGAGAGGTAGGTGCACAGTGATCAAGTACTCCCAAACAGTCCATCTAAAAATGATTGTGTAAGTACCAGAGGTTCTGACATATGGATATTTGAATAGTTCGCATACTAGTCCCTCAGTCATGTCTTGACGCTATTACGATCGCTCCTATAGTAGTAGAACTATGGGTCTTTAAAATTCATTTTTCACGTTTACGGCACCTTACAACTACGAAACTATGCACTTCCGACCACAGATTCATAGGAACTTTTTTCTTACTTTGATGCGGGGAATCTACTCTCAAAATGTCGTGACAATTTTTGTAACACCCTGTATACTTTCGGCATTGATCTCCATAGAGGAAAAGATTAACAGATAGCGAGAAACGGCTTTTTGGTATGGGTTGATGATCAAAAGTCTTCTATCTTATATTCTATCTTCTATATATTGTAATATCCCATGTGAAGTTGTTTACAAACAAATCCACGCATCAAGTGTTTATAAACACCACCTCGTGCTTCATCAAGAAGAACTTCCACCAGGGGGACCTGCAATCACCTGCAGACGACGTTTAGCCCCTCCCACGGAGCAGAAGACGAAATTGAAGCAGCAGCGCCACCGCCACCCAAGGGACGCTATAAATTGGACAGAATAATCCAGCTCAGTACCAGTTTTCTGGTGACCCTCCTTTAGTCTGCCACGGGACTACGCCTATCCTATCTCCTGGCTTAGCCTGCTACGGGGCTCTGTTGGCGATTTAACCCGCCTCTGCTTGCTACGGAGCATTGGTTCCTTAATTCCACTCCTCTTAGCCTGCTACAGGGCTCTGTTGGAGATCCTGTCTGCGACCTTACGGTCAAAGACCATCTATACTCACCCAGATTATAGAGAAATCAATTTGTATAGTATTTTGTAAAAATACGTTTATAGAGGAACTTTTTATAATAAAAATACTGGTAGTGGGAGTCGATTCCGGACGCTCATTTTATTAACAGCTGTATCTCTTCCTTATATATCAGACAAAACTACACAAAGTTTTACAATATATTCTAAACGCAAGTGGTGGAAATCTACCATAATAAAAGAATGATAAAATAGATAGAGAGAAGCGGTTTTCTTATACACATGTCTATTCAGCATTGTAAAAGCATATCGTGACCTTAGCATTGACTGTTTCTGCCCTTAGCTCTCGACTAAACTTAGAAGTCGTAGAAAATGCTACAACTTCAGGTTTCAGTGTTGACCCCTATACACCAAAACTTATAAGAGATAATTAGAAACGCTTTTTAGTATAGATTCAACATCTCAAGAACAGGTTCCATCTCCGCGTTAACCCTCTATTGCATCCGAAAATGACAGATACATTCGCACTGCCTGTAACTTGCAGCACTTCCTGCATCAACGTTGAAGAACCATAGTTGGAAGTGTATCGTACAATGTGAAACGAAACATCTTGTTTACGAAAAGTTTGTAACCTAAAGTTTATGAAAATGCATTTTGAAACAATTTCTGTAAATTATTACATTGATACAAGACTTCAAGGATAATAGTTACCTGTATATTTACCACTGTTTCTTTCATAAAATAATAGTTAGCTAATCTCATTTTTAGGAGTGCATATCTCTTTGTAGGGATGGGGTTTTTAATATTTTCCATAAACCCATTTCCCCCGTGTGGCGAAATGGGCGTTTCACGTAGTGAAATATGATCAAAATAATTTGGAATCGTTTTAGAGAAATTTCCATTTATAGAAAGAAAAATCTTCATCCTTTTGTGTTTGAGAGTAGAAAGTAAATTCGAAGAAAAAAAAGTAGCCTGGGGAGCGTTATATATAAACTTAAGTTTAACATTTAGTTCAGGTGTACTGAACAACATGACCAGTAGATTTGTGTATATTTCCTGGAACAAACGAACAAGTATATAAAAAAATAACTTTTCCAGTATGTATGAATCATTGAATATATGAAGTGTCTCGTCTGTCATGTGGAAGTCCCGAATTCGATATTTCATGACCACAAGAGTACATTTTTCTGTATTGTCACTTCAAAGTAATAATAAAAAAAGAATGATTAATTAGGATTATGTTTCGAAAAACTTATATCCTAGAAAAACATAACAGGAGACATAGTATAAGACGAAGAGAAAGGAAAGAGAAACGCTACCAGTTGTAAAGTGTATTAAAATAACTGCTACGTCAAGAGGAAAAGGGAATCTGGAAACTTAGTACATAGAAGATTACCAATGCAGGAAGTTACCTTTTGAAGGTTAAAGGTGAACACTTGCGAAGGTATTAAGAAACCTTTCAAGATAGTTAAATTAGAAACAATATACTTGTAGAAAAATAACATTGACACTTCTTATTCTTTCCTTAAAATTATTTTTACGGTAATGACTTATTTCGTTAACGTTCTCACTTTTCTGCAGCACATTACTAAAGTTAAAAACTGCACAATTAGGATTAAAGAATTTTTTTCGCTATTTTGTATACATACATTTCGGAAATTTGAATAATTCTGCCCAATATAATTTAATATAACCTTTCTATTTTCGTAGTTTCATAAAATGGGAAAACAGCTTGCAAATTCCCACCTTATTACATGATAATGTTTATTTTAATATTTTTTAGTTAAAAAAATAGAGAAGTGGAAAGCAAGATACATGAATTTTAATATAGAAATTCTAACTAAAGGTACGAAAATAAGTTTTGACTCTGACTGACTTAAACCATTCCAAATGAAAACGGTTTGACTTTCTTTTTAAAAATCTCAGAACATTATAATTTTCTAGTCCTTGTAGTTACATTTGAGCTGCAGCAGATCAGTTGTAAGTTGAGTGATTTCATTTTTGATATATATATATATATATTACATATATTACATATATTACATATATTACAATTTACTTTATGCATTAACATACATTGGACAAACTGGATCTAACATTAGAACTATATGTGAGTGTGTAATGTACATGTATAATTAAACTAATCAGAAAAGTCAGTATTACATCAACATGCATTAGAAGAAAACCATAAATGTTTGCTCGAAAACACATCAGTATTAACCGAATCTAGGATGAATATAAAAAGTTTAGAGAAGTAATATGAAATAAAAAGTAACGAAGTAGCACTTTAAACAGAATAGAAGTTTCGAAAATATGTAAAATTCGAACATTTTAATTTCGATAAAAAGTGAAGAAAAAGAAATAATAATTAACAAAACGGTTAATATTGTAAACACAAAATAAACTGAAAATTCTAACAATATTTGATTAGGTATTAAACAGTTGAAAACTATTATACAATAATTCTCTGTTCAACTCTGATTATGAATGTGTCAGTTCGAATAAAATAAAACATCAATAGGTTTGTTTATTTAATTATAAGTTATTCTTTGTCTACAACAACTCAATTTAATTATATTTACATAAGGTAGAAACGAGATAGTTTCGAAAACACAGCTTTGTAGGCCATTGTAGTTTACAAGGCGTTAAAGATGATTGAAAACAATTTTGTTCTACTTTCTCTAAATTGAGTTTCTTTCAGGTGATATCCCAGAAGAGCAATCAGTTAGTTAACAAGTGCCGAGTTGAAACTCTCATCTATCTATTTCTACTCTTAAAGTACACTTATTTGAAGAAGAACGACGCTCGGAGAAATATTTGCCAATAATAACTTGTGTGAAATGATTTCAAAATGTTTGACTATAATTTTAATCCGTTTTAATAGTACGCGATCCGGATACTCGACGTTGATGAAAGGAAAGGCGGGGTAACCCGTACTTGATGATAAGAATCTTCATTAGTATCGACCAGAAAATACGCCGCTGCTACTTTTATGTAATAGAAAAGGCTAAAGGGAGCAAACGAGAAGCAAAATGAAAAGTTCTTGAAATGTTGTGTGCCACTTTTGCGTAGTAGAGGCTAAGAAAGGAGGAGGGTGAAGCAGATCTCAAGTGGGTGTAGGAGGTAAAAGATTGAATAGCTTCAATGCAGATGATAATTAGTTTTCCGTGAGCGCCTCCTTGGCGCGATAAGTCTCCCATTAATCTGAAAATTGTCTCCTGGAATATTATTCTCTGGTATTAATTGAAAACTGAGTATGAAGTTAAGTTTGCTTAATGCCCTCCAGCAGAGAGAGAAAGCAAGAGAACTGTCTTTTTCACCTTCTTTTCTATCTATCCTTCATTCTCCTCCTCTCTTTTATAATTTCTTTCTAATCTCTCTCTTTCTCTTTCTCAGCTTTAACACTGGCGAGAAACCTTTTGCGTTGTAATCTTTTGAATTTCTGACGAACACTTACTTTCTATCCGTCTTCCCCTCCAGGCGGTCTTTCGTTGCTTTGCTCTTCTTCTTCATCATCATCGTCGTTTCAGTAGTAGTAGTGGTGATGATGATGATGACATTATCGAGAAGAACGAGGAGAGGAAAAGTGATAAATAGTAACAACAGATACAATTGAACTCAGCTATCATCCTACTCTTCAACCATTTTCCACATTCCTGGAAGTTAAAAAGTATCCAAGCCCCCACTTTCCCGCATCAGAGACTTTCACCCCCCTTTCCATTTTCATTAGCTTTTTCAATGAAACAACCTTTCTAACTTCTATGCATTCTTCTTTCTTTTATAGTGTTAGTTTTCTCTTTCCCTCTTTCTTCTTGTTTGGTAAAATGTTGAAACGTTTATACGACATATACAAAGGAATTCCATCAGGGCAGGCTATCTGAAATGAATACTCCATCATTTTACAACATTAGTAAAATGTTCTGAAAAGAAGTAATGAGTCCTTTGTTGTTAAGAAATGTTACAGCAGTGAATTCTCTAAATGTTGAATGTTATTTTTTTTTCAAGAGTTTTTATTATACTGTAAAAATTGATAAAATTTCCTACATCGGTTGCTCAATTACATAGAAAACATGTACGTACTTACCTTAGTGAAGTAATAATAGAAAGCCTTTGTACATTTTTCACTTGCCTTTTTTAAAAATACTGATATAGCCTTTTTTAAAATACTGATATAGCTATATCCAAGTGAAACAAAGTCATGACCTTTTTATAACTGGAAGTAGAGAATTGTTCAAAATTTTTTATTTACCCTACTCTTTTTAAAGTGATCAGTACTCCTAACTATAAGCGGAAGTTACTACTATAATTATCTGAATCTCCTTTCAATGTTCAGCAAAATTTGTTCTTTTTTGCCCAACATTTCGAAATAAATATACATAAAGTTCTGAAATTTTGTATGTAATAAGGAATTTTACGCACATATTACTTTATGTTTTACAATGTTAGCAAGTACCATGAAGTCAGAGCGTTAGATATGACATATAACCAATTTCTAAATCGAATGGAGATGCTTCATTGGACTCATTGAGTGTTTTGGGGACATTGATGAATAGTCTTGTATACACACGTACCCACCCGAATAGGATTCTTGTAATGAAGCAACGAAGCGTAAATAGTACATAGGTGTTACCGGTCATTGCTCAAAAAATTTATGGTTAGCCTAACCAGAAATCACAATACTAACAACTAGAAAGTAATAACTGCGTGCAGACCTCTACTGTAGACAACTTGTAGTTCCAGTCGTAAATTTGAGAAAACCCACGGACGAGATGTCGTCCACCTGAAACATACATTGTATAGGGTTAAACCAGGGAGTCCTTCCACCAGAGGTGAGCGTTCTACCACTGAGCCACTGCGCCCTCGTCAGGCTTTTTTTAGTATTGGCGAATTTATATCAATGTGTGTTAAAGGTCGAAATCAATCGAAAAATTAAAATAAGTCTGTATCAATATACATGTTACAACGCTTGCGAAGTGATTGTACACATGAAAACGGAGAAAAAGGATGTAACAGATAGTGAAATTTTGCATTATGACCGAGTTACAAGCTGTCGTAAATGGTGGAAAATGGCATATGATGCCATGTTACTTGAAAACAATAGTTGTAACAAGAAGCGGTCTGAAATTTCTGCGAGGAAGCAACTCTTGAATGAGTTAACGGTATCAAAAGCAGAGTGCTAAGGACCCGGCGCAAGCAAGGAATTTTACAAATGGAGGAGGGAAGGCCGGAGTCTGTGTGGCTGACGTAGACAGACCAACATTCAAGAAATGGACGAAAAAGCCGATAAACGGCGAATCATGCATATGTAACCCATAACAACCAGACGTGATCAGTGGCACTATTACAGAAACAAAGGAGTATTTGCCTCCACAAGAAAATTATGTCCTGATCTGGAACAAGAGCTCACCAAACCTGTGTTTGTGTCACATGGACATTTTTCTTTGTTTTCTCGTGTTGAGTCTCTCCCCAAATGTTGTATCATGTATTCGTTTATATCATGTATAGATAAAAAAAGACGGAGCAACCCTTTCCCTCTGTTATAAGTTAAAGGTTAAGTTGAAAATCATTGCCGCTACAATCTGATATTCAACAACTAATACTGTGAGTATAGAGCCAACTTTTAATCTCTCCAGAGATTCCTTACGCTTTGGTGCTTATAAGATACGTCATGACGTCTCATATTCTATTAGAAAACATAGCTCCCCCGTGGCTAAGCGTTTAGCGTACGCGCCTTTGGCGTGGGAGACCCGGGTTCGATTCCCGGCGGGAGCTCTTTTTGTTCGGATTCCACGTTAATCAGTAGGTCAGGTTCACGTTTCATATAGCCTCGCTGCTGAAAGGGACGCTAAACTAAAATCAACTCAACTCTATTAAAGAAAATAGATTGAGTAGACCATGTGTTTCCAAATTGAAGAGCTCATCTAGAGAGGCGTGAAAGGCTATCAAGAGAGCTAGGCTACTGCAAGAAAATGTATTCTGGAATTATTTTTAAAGTGCAAAGGGGTTGTATTTTTTAAAAAAGGAAACTTTATAATGAACTTTATATTGAGCAACTTTGTATTACCTAAACTTTATATTGAACTAAATTCAAACTAATAATTGGAACTTCATACTTCCATTTTAAACTAGTTTAGCAATATTGTTCGAAGGAAAAAGAAAAATATTAAATATTAATATTTATAATCAAACTTTTAAATATTTTAGAATAACTTGGATGAAGGCTAAAAATAGCTCAACTTGCTTGTAATTCATATGAAATCAATTTATATAAACATTTTTACGTTGTTTCAAAACACAAAATTATACTCGTGTGTGGATTTATATTATTGTTATTATTATTATTATTATTATTATTATTATTATTATTATTATTATTATTATTATTATTATTATTATTATTATTATTATTATTATTATTATTGTCATGTAATGTTACATCGTTTGATCATTGATGTCCTGTACACTTGGAAATTCTGAAATACGTTAAATATTGATAAATGATTAGTCAACACATATTAGTATCAATCAACTTGGGGTTAAATGCACTCTCTTCATGGCATAAAAATGTAATTTCTAAATTCAATATAAAAACTCAATGTGTACTTGAGACCCGGATTAGCCATATAGTTGGCGTTTATGGCTGTATGGTCAGCGCACTGCTTCATAACACATTAATTCTAGCTTCCTATATATGAATTCTCTTCGCCTTGAGTTGAAGTAAGTCTTCAATTACTTTACATGGCGAGGTAAACACCTAAAAGTTTGTGCCCTCACGGGACGTCGAAGTTGGATCACTTGGTCTACTCATTTGCCTGCTAATAATAGTCGCACCAAGGATGGCGTTAATGTTGCCATGCACCGAACGATTCTGTCTGCTACAACAAAGAAACAACGATCGTGTGCAAAGAAAGGTGTGAGGGGTGATGCATTGCAAGCAGTTGAGAATTTGCCGTCCAGCTAAACGGTAACAGAGTTCCTGAGTAAGCGATACATTGTAATCTGCACAAAACCATAGAATCACAGAATTCAGTTTCCTCTATCGAGTTTGTTTTTAAAATTCTTCTCACTTTAGCAACATTCTCCATTGACTCAAGCAAATAAAATTATTATTCGTATTATTTTTTTTTAGAATGTCGTGGTGAGTTTTTTAAACTACTATAAACTGCAGTAATTTTATTTAATTATTTATTTACTTTAGTGTAAACGCCAGTAACATCCTTATAAGAACACAATGGTTCCTGTTGGATCTGGCGTAAATGTATTAGGTAGAAAATATTTTCATAAATTGTTTCTTGATTTTTCCCGCAACCTCTCATCTGCTCATATCCCATATCATGCTTCATTTTATTAACTTTTTCTCCTTACTTTTGTTATAAATTTATATAATATTTGTAATGAGAAGTTATACATCTTAATCATTTATGTACTAAGAAGTGTTACGGTTTGGTGAATGTATGCAAATACATATTTATAATTTGGTTATATTTGTTGCTGACACTTATGAAATGAAAATATAGTTGAAGGCTATATAAAGACAGTTTGTTTATTTTACGCTTTAACACATCATGAAGCTGTTTTAGAGAATTGCTTTAAAATTGTATAAATTTTATTTTATATTCGTTGCGTCATATTGTGTGTGGTTAGAATATAAAAATCACCTAAAAACATGTTAAAACTACGATAGACTTCCAAATTATAGAGACCAGGTAGATTTATTAGTTTTAGTTCAATAGGCGAATAAGGAGGAAAATGGAACTATATTTGTGAATATATGTCCTGTATGCCATTCTGCATCCTGTGTCCTGTATGAATATCCCGTCTTGTGTTTTTGGAGAAGTTACTTTCGATGGACAGGTTTTTCCCCCTTCTTCCTTGGGTTCACTGGTCTTCCAAAATATAACAGTAGATGTTTGCAAAGGTCTGTGAAAAATGAAGAAGATCGCATTTACTTTAAATATGCAGGTGTTCAACATTATCAAGGTAAATTAAACATTAACAGTATAGAACAACATTACTTCAATGCGATCAAGTTCCAAGATATGCAATTGGCCAACTTCCAGAGTATGAAGTAATACATATATTATTGGAAAATGCTGGTTACATAACATTGAGGCGATTATACGCAGGTGGCTAAATTTAAGAGAAATGGTAAGTTAATATCTTTTACTTTTTTTTTTCCTGAAAACTGATTATGCGTTTATTTAGAAATACAATATGCATAGGATCCAATTACAGAATTCCGTTTGTGAAATATATTTTTACTAATTTTTTTCTTGTATATTGAATATTGAAATTTTTATTCATATAACAATCATTGGTATAATTATTCTTTTAACGAATATTGTAACAATATCTTTTACTGTATAGTACGGTCCTAAAGTCTTACCATCCCCCGTGTTCCAGCTTGTTTCGTGATCCTGAACATCAGTATAGGCACGATCATTATCGCTGCACAATGTGATGCGGCGCCATGCCAATTGTGAAATTTTCCGTAGCGTGGATGGGATGATTTCCTTGAATCTGTTGGTAACAGCTTGCTTTAAATTTTCAGTTGTCTGGTATCGCTGTTTCGAGACTTTCTGTTTAACCATTACCCACAGAGAATGATCGCACGATGTTGGATCTCTGTTCCTGAGAAGTTACTCAATCAATACACATACACACATGCACAGAAGAAAGATATGTGTGTTTGTGAAACGATTGGTGATATTGAGGTGATCAAAATTAGAAGCTTGATGATAAATTCTAATGCATACTTTGGTAGAAATTGAGAAAAATGAAGTTTTTGGCGCTATTTACGATTTCTCATTTCTAATAAGAAAATTGACTTTTTTAAATTCTACTCCGAACAGTTAGTTGATTTATTTACGCACTGTATAGGAAGGTATTGGCATGTAGCAGACTGCATTTATTGTTGTTAGTTTTCTCGTAACGCGGGAAGCTGACTCCTAACAGTGGAACACATACTACTTGTAAAAACATGCATTCTTTTCTGTGTTTCTAGGATTAAACTGGATTTGAGACTTTATATGTTAACAATTCACAAGAAGTATTGTAGAACTTGAATTATTTCATATAAAACAATAGTATTATACATGTTCTACCATTATATTATTTGTGTCATAGTTATTTCCTCTCACTTTCGTAACTTAGGCAAACATTTCAGTCTGGTTTTTAGGTAAATTTTCAGTGAATTTTATTTCGTATGTTCTGATGTAGCTTCGATGTTATTTCGTATGTAGCTTTTACCCAGTATTGATGAAATCTATGAGTCGTGTTCCATATCAGTGTAGTTGTTAATGTCAACATGAGCTAATGCAACGCGTACAATATGGGATGTTCAATGCTTCGGGTTATTTTCTTTCAAACATCTACCTTTGGCTATCATTTTAGTGGTTTTATTTAATCTCTCGAGCAGTAAACGATGTATGCATTTGAGACTCATGTACGTGCTTGAATAAATTAATCTAAAATTAAAGGTGATGTGTTGAAAATATTTTTTATAATTTTGTCTTTAAATTTATATTATTTTTATTCAGTATTCCTCATTTTTATTTTCTGAATTTTAATAAGACGTCTCATTTGCAAAAGACTAGCTCAAAAATCAAAATAGTAGTTATTTATGCTAATTGATACTATTTTTAAAACGCAATTTACAGAATCATGATAATTACTGAAGGTCAATTGTGCATATATTCGTTTACATTTAAAACCAAAATTTGTTATGTATTCATTATATTAGTTCATTATAATATATAATCGGGCATAGAACATATTCTGTTTTCGTTCGTCGTTTACCTGCCGAATTAGGAAGGAAGTAAATATCTAACAAAATGACTTTTTTTTTCAAAAATCTTAAAAAATGTTTCAACAACAAAATATTTCAGCTAAAATAAATGATTCAACCTTCCTCTATCATAAAAGGCCAACTCCTCTATCATAAAAACCCAAAATCAACTCATCAACCCCAGTTGCTTTCTACAATGCAATTCATTATTAGCCTGCATAGAACCTATCACGCGAGGGTGGATGTTCTACGGTACATATATGCCAATTCCAGTTGCTTCCAACAACGCCAAGCATTAACATACATAGACCTTACTACGTATGCTGTTATAGTTGTTGCTATACGGTATTTATGTGTCAATTCCATTTTCTTCTAACAATGCTAATCGATAGCCTACATCAATCTACAACGTGTGCTACTAGGATTGTTGCTGTATGTTACATATATGCCAATTCCAGTTGCTTCCAACAATGCAATTCAATAGCCTACATAGAGCCTATCACGCGTGCTACTACAGTGAGTGCTCTACGGTGCATATATGCAAATTTGAATTGCTTCCAACAATACCAATCATTAGCCTTCATAGAGCCTACCACGTGTGCTGCGAGGGTGGATGTTGTATGAAACATATATGCCACTTCCAGTTGCTTCCAACAATGCCAATTATTAATCTACATAGATCCCACCACCTGCGTAACTAGAATTGTTGCTGTACATTATATGTATGCAATTCCAGTTACATCATAATTGGAACTTACGATCACAAGAAGCGAGAAAGAAATAACCTTGTAACTAGGCTACGTTTGACTTTTCTTTTAAAAGTCTTATAAGCTGTAGCTAAAACATGAAATTGTTTCCTTGTGTATACGCTGGAAGCTATTCTACAATTATATTTTCTTCTCCCATTTTGTTTCCTCTTTTCCTTCTTGTTTTCAGTCAGTGTACGTTCTCTGGCTTCGTTTTTCTTCGTATAAAAGCAGACTTTACATAAAGAATAGTATGCCTCCTTTCACTTTCTGTCCTCGACTAGGGAGGACGCTTGCTTTGCAAATTCAGTTACAGCAAAGTGACAACGATTCACCTTGTCGGCAATGTCAAAACCCTTTTTCCGTGCAATGAAAAGAGGTGAGAGAGAGAGAGAGAGAGAGAGAGAGAGAGAGAGAGAAAGAAAGAAGAAATTGCTTCTCTATCTTTCTTTCTCTTCCATCTAGTTCTCATTAAAATCCTAGTCCAATTCTGTGCTTTCCCCTTCTACCAAATTTCTACCTTCTTACTCCTTTGTCGTGAAGAAAATAATTCTCATTAAAGTGCTCTAAGAGTTGAAGAAAGAATGAAAGAAATAACATAAAAATGGTAAGGGTGGAAAGAAAAGGGGGGATGACTCCAAGAAAAGCGGTTAACAAAATTCTAACAAACTTAGCAACACTCTGCTGATTGCATTACGTGTTACGATAGCGAAGACGGGGCAGAGTGTTCCATGCCCATTAGTTAGGTTCAGGACCCCACCACCAGGTGGCGTGGTTGCAGCGGCAATAAAGATGCAGTAATTAGGCCTTTCTCCCAAAAAGTCTTAACTTTCAAGTCGGGAGCTGTTAAGTAGGCTTTAGTGTTGAAGTTGGTGAACCTTTCCTGACAGTATTAACCTCCATACCCGAAACTTTAAACGTGGAAATCCCGGACTGGCAATTAACACATGTAGACACAGAGAGGTTTATTAAATGTGCGAGAATGAAAGCTAAGATAAAACATTGCAGATTCAAATGACGAAATACATTTTAAAGGTTGCCTGTTATGTAAGTCATTTCCCATTTCCTTTTCTACTTGATCATTGTCTTTAGTACTTTCTGTAATATGGCCATAAATTTCTTAATGGATCTTTTGCGATTTTATTTAAATGAAACAAGCATTACTGATCTAAAATTGCAATGGGAATTACATTACAAAAACAAGGATTTTGACATAAAATTCTCACTATTTTACGTAACACACACACACACACACACACACACACACACACACATATATATATATATATATATATATATATATATATATATATATATATATATATATATATATATATATATATATATATATATATATCGTATATAAATTAGCTAACTCTATGCCCTATGGAACCGAGAGATTTAATACAGCATTAATGGAAGCTCTCCATTGGCTTCGGTTCTTCCATTTTCTATTTTGCATTCCTATTTCTGCGACATCCATCTTAATGTTATCCTCTCATCTACAGATTTACCTAATGACCTTTTCTGATTGGATTTCCAGTTAAAATTTTGAAAGCGTTTCTATTTTTTTGCACTCTGGCTAAATTATCTGCCCACCTAAGCGTCCTTAACTTGACCCTAACAATATTTGGTAAACGATATAAATTAGGCAGTTTCTCCTTCTGAAGCTTCCGCCATTCCCCATTTCCGTCCGTCTCAGGATTACACTTTCTAATAATTTCAGTCCGTGTTCTTCCCTTAAATTAAGCGACCATACTTCACAACTATACAGCATAACAGGCATAATTATCATTTTATATATTTTATACATCAAATTTTTCGACATACTTCACAAAGAAAAAAGAATTTGAACTGGACAATAAAACGACTTCCCTGGTTTCAGTCGACTTTTAATTTCTTTGCAGGTATGGTCTTGGTCTTTTAATGTTTATCCTATATATTTGAAAGTATCCACTTTGTCGAAAGTATTATTTAATATTTCAACCTATGGTAACGGCAAATTTATGGTAGGTTGAACCATAAATAACTACAGTTTTTGTATAAACTGTTTAGTTTATTTTCATTAAATATCAAAATGATATTATGTATTCACCGCTGTTATGTATTACCTCCTTCCATCTTCGTGGCATATAATCAGTTCCTTCCTTGTAAAATGTTGTCCGTTTGGACAAAATACATTTTCGATAGCTTGACTGACTTGGTGTTCAGAATTGAAAGTTTTCCACTCAAAAATTTTTGTAAGGTGCAGAAAAGGTGATAGTGTGGTAGAGCAAGTTCCGAGGATGTGGTGGGTGTGGTAAAACAGATCACTCAAGCTCAAGAAGTTTTTCTTGAGTCACCCTTGCTATATGTGGTTATCATTGTCGTGTAAAAGAATAACCTTTTTGCGATTGACGAATGCAATACTCTTTTCAGGGTGTTTCTCTTTCATTCCAACTACTGATCGCATGTATCCGCAGTAATCGTTAAATTCGACTTCAACAACTCGTGATGAATTATAACCTCTATAATCCCATCATACATATAATATTTTTTTTCATTGATGTTTGCTTTCGGATCTAGTACGGCTGCTCAACTCTTATGCCATTGTCTTTGTTGACAATATTGTTTTAAGTAGCCCATTTCTCATTGCCTGTTACAATCCAGTCTAAAAATGGCTCGATATTTTACCCGTGAGAGCAGACTTGTGGTGATTTGCATGCGATCTTCTTTATTCCGTTTACGAAAAATTCTGAGGTATCCATACTCCTAACTTGATAACTTTTCCTAATTTCTTCAGGTGGCGGCAAATAGTTGATTGTAATGTACTCAACCTTTCTGCTATACATACTTATTTTGCTGATTCACGTGGATTTTGCTCCAATATTATTTTTAAAAGGTTCATATAAAATAAGCAAAAGTACTATAAATTAAAATATGGATTTTTAAAATATTATTAGCTTTTAACGAAAAAAAAGTCCAAATATGAAACATATACAATCAATAGACCTTTCCGAACTGGGTACAGTGATATAGGTGACTGTAAATTTAAAGAAAATCGAGGAAAGTTACATTTTGCAAATCCAAAAATTAATGCTGTACGCCACATATTAAGGTGACATTGATACTGAAGAACATTTTCATCAAACTTTTGACTAGCAAGATGACAGTGAACAATGACACACATTGTCCTAACAGTGACATCAATATTCCCGAGCGATCACACATACTATCAGTAACTTTACAACAAAATGGAAACTTTTAGAGTACTCGAATGATATAAAGTAGGTTGATTATTATGAAGTTGTTACCTGATTATTAAGCTCATTATTATGCTTGAGCATACCTTCAGTTCATCTATAAATAAACTATCTTTGTAATGTTGTCATTGTACTGTACCATCTTGATTTCATATTGTTATTCTATTGTTAAATTACATAATTGTTAAAATGTTTCAGTGTAAAATAGCCTAGTGCTGTATCAGATACCTATTATAAATAAATAATACATAAATAAAATAATACTTATCATGCGTGTGAGACAAGATGACTGATCTGAAACTGCCATCAGAACAATTATGTGAAGGAAAAAACAAGTTTATGAGAAACATGTTTAAACACTATCTACACAAAGCAACTAAAAAAGGAAAAGAAAAAATATGACATTCTATCCCTGATCTGTTAGTTTAGTGATACCGCCATGTTATGTAAATAAATGGGCTAGAGTCTTCCCAGAGAAGAATACCCATACAAGACATTTTGTTTGTTTGTTTGCAAACGAATGTAGGCCTACGTTTTCTCAATCGAAGCTAGATGACACATTGCTCTGTAGCTTAACTAGAAATCAGAATTATACATTCTTCAGGGAATCGAACAAGTATCTAACCCAGTGGTTGCTACACTTTTATGGTTACAGAGGCATTAATGCATCACAATTTTTTGATGTAGCTTGAAATCAGAACATAAGGTTAAATACATAGGTGATACATAAAAATTGAAACATATATTTTAAATTGATGAACAGTTGGTGGAAAAGCCTAAAATACATATTTTGGGAAGATATATACGAAATCATTATATTCTCGCGTAATTATGGGACGTATGAGCTTTTTCACACTGGAAATATCTGAACTCAAACAGTACGGAAGAGATTCAACGCATTTCAGCAAAACTATCCAAAGTTTTGCTCCATCCCTGAAAACCAACAAAGGTGACCTAGTGCATTCTTGGCATTTGAGGGCGGTGCTCCAAGTTTCCTTTAAATGCTGCTAGCAAATGAGCGGCCAGCGGTATTGCCACGTTTACTTTGTACATATCCACGTCTATTCCGTGTCACCTGATCGCGCTGTAGTTTGTCTGCTTAGCCATAGCCACACCCTTTACTACTTGGCAACGTCGCGTCAGAGCTTGCGTTTTATTCGTTTAGCTGAAATGCCAAGATGTTTGTCACAGGATTTTAAGGTTTAGAGCATATGATATATTGTACTTTAAGCAAGATTCACGTCAAAAACTGACGCTAGGCCCTGTTTTACAAATAATGTGGAGAATGGTTCGGTGTACCTTATAGAGCGATATAAGAGCGAGATGGGGAATTTAATTGATTTATCACATATAACAAGAAATGGTATGGAGATTTAATATACAATGAGAATCAACAGGATCATTGGATTGTTTGATACTGAAAAATGAATTTTCATAGGTCAGTTTTTTTGAGGTTACCTATCTAAAATATGAGACAAAAATTTGTTCACGAAATCTTGAACTATTACAACTACGTGTCAAATACTCAGTTGGTCACTCTTTGTTTGAGATTGACCTGACCCAGCTGATAAGCTTTGAGAATTTATTGGCCAGTACAAGTTCTCTATAAATATTCATGTTTGCGAACTATACCCAAATGATAGATTTAAGTACACATTTGTATTCGTTTGTTTAGTTAATATTTACCTATCAAATATGTTGCTTTCTAATGGACACAAGGCTCTCACGAGACATAGAAGCTTGGACCACAAATACAAGAAAAGTGTGCATCATGTTTCAATTCAACACTGAATATTCACATTTACGTATATTTGATGTAACAGTAGTATATTGCATTTACGGGAGTTTTGCGATTGGAAATTGGTAGGTAAGAAGCAAGAAAAATTATCCTGATGGTGCTTAACTGCCCAAATCCGCCTCCTCTTATCCCCATAGTGATAAATGAAATGCAACTGGGATTGTTGCAAGTTGTTATCTATCCAGTTTAGCACTGTAAAGGTTATAAATAGAGCACAATTATCGGAGAGTGATAATAAAGTCATTCATTTTGTGACCAATTCGGCATAACATTCATAAATCTATTCCATCTGTGATGAAATACATATTTTGTATGTGTGTATAAGCCGGTGCGAATAACATTCCCACACACGCTACATACAATAGCACACACATTGTGAGTTTTGTACTATAAAATTTCTGCAACGTATTCCAGCCACGCAAAAACATTTTATGTGCATAGCTCTGGTGGAATTTTGATTACATTTGTGGTGACTGACATTGTCAGAGTGAATACATATATAAAACAGAGAATGCTCTAACTGTTACTATTATAACCCACCATCTGTTAAACACTTTATAAAATGTGAGATGACCACCCAGAATACTCGTGGAGACACAGGGATCTGTAACTCGTTAACAGAGATGGGATAAAATCGAGTAAATATATGAAGTATTAAGCATTTATTTATCAGTATTAAGTATGCAGTAAACATGTATTATTGTAATTTTATAGTTACTACTACTACTAATACTACTACTACTACTACTGTTAATGATAGTAATGAAGATAAGGAATTCCTTCCAATGAACAGGTCATCACAAATTTTCCAAGAACCATTATTACTTTTTGTTTTGTTATCTGAAACTTCTCAATGTTATTTTTATGCAGTGGGTATGTCAAAGATAAGATCATTATCATCATCAAAGGTGTTCGGCCATTATTGGCAGGTCACTTGCTGCAACTGAGAAGCTTCCATACTAACCGCTTCGTCTTCACATACGATTTTCCTGTTTTGATGTTCATTAATTGTAGTCTCCTTCGGCCCCTCCCTCTCTTTCTTGCCACCATACTCTCTAAAACGTCCCTCATGATACAGATCCTTCTTAGCCAATGTCCTAACCAGTTTCTCTTCCTCTTCCTAATAACATTTAAAATTGTTCTTCTTCCTCCACCATTTCTAAGATCCTCTCACTCGTTTTCCGCTCGATTCTGCTAATTCTCTGCATTCTTCTCTATACCCAATTTCTCGTCGTTTTCCATCATTTTTCCGTAATGTCCATGACCATAAAGTTTAATACTCCACACCAAACATTTTATGAATCCTTTTCTCAACCCTTTATTCAAGATCCCACAAAATAGTACTTTCTGCCTTCTAAATTCTTTTTTCGCGATTCTAAACCTTGCTTTTATTTTACGTTTACATTTCATATCATCACTAGTAATATTACCGAGATATCGAAAACTAGTCACCTGTTCTATTCTCTCCTTCTACTTTTATATTTGACAACAACCCCTTCGTTCCAATCACCATGGATTTTGCCTTCTTACATTTATTTTCATCTCATATTCTTCACATCCCTTCCTCAAGTTTTCTAACATCGTATTGTTAGTTATTTTCTCTTCACATTCTGGAACAAGCCACATATCATATGTAAACCGTATACACCTAATTATTCTATAATGCCGTCTATGTAGGCTCTTTTTCCTTATCTCTTCTAGATAACAGGGCAAAAATATGGCTTTCAAGACAGAAAGTTGTTGCATCTTAATTCAGCACCACTTTTATATATCAACCACAAACTGTACACATAATGACGCCCATACTTGTTACCCCTCCGTCTGAAAATGAGACATATGTTTGGAATTTATTTTTCTCCGAAATTATAGTATACGTTTACAGCATTACTTAAGACTTGCTGAGTGAGTCTTAAATGTATAAGTGAAATTAAGTTAATCTAGCATTTTCCAGGGCCACTTCTGACTATACTAAAGTAGCTTGTAACTGTCTCTTACGACGAAGCTTTGTTTTATTAATATGATGAATCTTATAGCAATTTCTTCCTTCAACTATGATTGCTCCTTCAACCTACTTTCAAACTGAACTTCAATATCAGAAAAACATTATAAAATGTGTGTAATTCACTAAAAACGTTTTCAATACATTCGGCCTATTCATCAGTAAAATGTGCCAAAGCATCATGTTACAAAGATTGTATAGAATTGAAAAGATAGAATTAAAAACGTTTAAATCGGAACTGTCAGGTAGTTGTAAATTGAACTGAATACACCTACCGTGTTTAGAGCTATTATCTAGTTCTTTATCGTCGATACAGGCATGGGTTTTTATATTATCCTGTTGTACATCTCGTATATTGGTCTTTTCTTACGTCTTAGAATAAAGTTGGACTTGGTCGCCGGAATTTTTGAGAATATTTTTTCTGAATTGACAGACTCTATATTTCTTGTTACGAAGGTTCCTTTAGGTATATTTCTCGAGTGTTAGCCGGTTCTTAATAAACAAAGTGTCATATACCAATTTTTCAATCAAAAATATTTTTGATGTGAATTTCAACGTAGTCAGGCGATAGCAGCTATAAATATCACAGTAGTTATGAGACGTTTACAAGTTTGATAGGTTCTTCTTCGTCTAACATAATGTAGTAAGAATGTTTGTTTCGCCACAAATTGTAGCCATCTCTGTTTTCTTGTCCGCACACTTTTCCTGCAGAATCTGTAACAAGTTTGACACACATTTCAACCTCCTGAGTATGACATGGAAAATTTATGAAGTCAAACTCATGAGCACTGGAGGGGGCGACACCTACATTTTCTCCAATCTTTCAGCTCACTCTAGTCCGTGGCATCAAAATTTACTGAAGGTACCATAAAAGTTCTAACAGAGCAATTCAGACAGGGCAGTGTGCTCCACATGTGGCTATAAGAGATCCTGGACCTCTCAGTTACTTCCGATGGATGACATGTGCAAACCGGATCTTATGGTTGTACGTTTCTCAAATAAATCCCACAAACGAACTCAAAGTGCTTGTAAACCACATTATAAGGACTTATGCTCCTGTCTGGTTCGACATAGAGAGATATCAGTCAGTGAAATATGGACCTAAACATATTTTAAAGGCAATTCAAACAATTAGACATTTGACAAACAACATTAAAAGAATCATCGATCTTGTGAATGAGAGAAATGCGATCTTCTGTCATCCAGAGAACATATTTTTGACTGTGACAGTGGGTGAGGAACAACACGTACAAGAGTTTGTTACTGGAGAGTGGTAGAGGCAAGAAATCAAAATCCGAAGAGGAAACGTGTTAGAACTTTTATGGCATCTTCAATAAATTTTGATGCCACGGGCTACAATGAGCTGATAGATTGGAGAAAATGTAAGCTATCGCCCCTTCCAGTGCTCCAAAGCTTGACAAAAGAAATTATCTTATCACTTATGCATGACAAATCTGCTCAGAAGCTTGACTTCTTAAATTTTCCATGCCATACTCAGGAAGTTAAAATATGTGTCAAATTTGTTACAGAGTCTGCGGGGAAATTGTGCGGACAAGAAAACATAGATGGCTACAATAGAGAAACTTTGCTCTCGACTCACAATGCCAAAATTTGATTTTTAAAAATCTCAATTTAAGACAACACCCTTGACTAAATCAACATAATTTAGCACACCCTAATTGATAGGAAAGTTGGGTAGGCTGTCTGTAGAACTCGAATTACAGCCGCCTCCCGGTGATGAGTTTTGGGTTATTTCAAGGAAAAAACGTTGAGAAATAAACGAAAAGCTGCACTCACATTAACGAATTATTATCTCAAATTATCTCTATTCTCAGATGCTTTCAGAAAGCTCACTTTAGCTCTAAAAGATGTTTGCGCCAAGTAGCCTTTGTGGGGGTCAGACACCGTATGCGTGGATTTATTCGGGGTTTTCCTGTTTCCTCCCACCTTCTTCATTCCACCAATTTTCCCATTTTTTATCATCATCGTCTCCTTAAGCTTACATAGCATAACTTTTAAATGTAAAACTAAAATATTTCATTTCATTTCATTTTGCTCTAAAAGAAAATTTACTCAACTAAAAATCCTAATTCTAAATCATACTTACATATTTTGTGAATGAGAAGTACGGCTGGGTGTTTAGTCTAATTTACTAAAAAAAAATTATCATCTATATTTTTTCTTTAAAGCAACAAATTTAAGGAGCTGTGTTTGTAAAATAAATAAGCTGGTCGTCACCATCGTAATTATAGGTGTTCTGCTATTATTGGCAGATCACTTTCCGCGACTGAGAAGCTTCCGTTTTCCATGATCTTTTGCTAACCTTTTCGCCTTCACATACGATTTTTTTGTTTTGATATTGTCCATTAATTGCAGTTTTCTTCGCCCCTTCCTATATTTTTTTAGAAACAACCATAATTCATTTTTAAAAACAACCAGAAATACCCGTAAATATTGATCCTCTAGAGCCCCCCGAGCAGAGAAACAAAGTAACAAATTAGTACGTGGTTAGATCTTGTGAAAGTATAGCTGTTGGTGGCTCCAGGGGACATCTTTCTATGGGTAATACGTTATTTTATTGTTGTTAAAGGTAATAACGATGGAACAGTTTTTAATGGTGGAAACTAATAGGGGATCCATATTTCAGGAAGGTATGTTTTTGCTCAAATACATGTTTTAACTGTAGATCATCTTAGTATATCATAATGCACCAATTTTCATAAATAATTCAGACATGGTGCACCTATTCTATATTCTATAAGAGTGCGAAAGTAACTTTAGGACAACAGAAAGCAGTTTTCCTTTCAATTACATGCCACAAGTGTTATTTAAATAGAATTACAATGTGCTTTCATCGCTCTCAGTTGAAGACATGTTTCATTGCTGTCATTACACAAGTGTGTACGCGTACACCCATCTATATTTTTACCCATTGTACACGTGTTTCATGGTATGTTTTATATAGATAACGGAAGTTCTCGCAGCGTGAGGCCACTATTATTCCGTATCACGACATATGTGGTAGCCATTCGAAAAGGGTCATTAGCAGCGGATGTCCCGTCATTTTGACGACTGGTTCCAATAAAAAACATAGAACTGTGTGCGACATAATAGAAGCCATCGCAACACATAACAAGCACACTCACAAAAAGGGAAAACTCGTTCATGGTGTTTGGATAACTGAATACATTCGCTAGCCTTTTGTTTTGCACGGTTATAACCAACAGCTTTCGTAAAGAGTATATATATATATATATATATATATATATATATATATATATATATATATATGGAAAACATGTACAGTTACTAAATTATCAATTTAAATGACTTTTCATATTACCAATCAAGCTTAACCTGCAAATTTTATAAAGAGAATTGTATAGTTACTAGCAAAAATGCAAGTCCATTCTTAATTTTGTATTTATTTACTTTTGTCAATGGCTCCAAACAAAATGTATCAATTTGAATATTGATTTCTTTCACAAAAAAACTTTATTAAGTATCTGCATAATTGTTCCCTCATATTCATGTTCAAGTAGTAATAGTCCCATGTATTATCATATGCCAGTAATTGGAGTCGAATCCAGACGCTAACACCATGCGTATACCTATTTTTGTAGCACAGAAATTAATAATGAACATGTCTTAGTTACGGTGGCTATTGACTATATGCTCTTAGTGAACTAAACATTAATCTCAGATAATTGAAGGTAATGCATTTTAAGTAGGTAATATCTTAACTCATTAAATAAAACTAGAGACATCAGATTAATTTAATTTCCATAACTGGTGCTGTGGCCTATTAGACTATCATTTACACAATATCTTGATGTACTCAATTAAGAAGCATCAGCTTTGTACTCACCACAGTTATTCAGCAAGTATGACGTAGTTCTTGTCTCTTCTCTAGATATACCTACTAACACACTGTCCGAGTTCTCGACAATTTCAGCCCACCTACCTTCTTTCCGTAGTTTTTAATATTATTCTTCCATTTACCTTAAACAGTTAGAAGAAATTTCCTGGTTGCTTGAAGTGGGAAGATTTAATATTTACGTCAACACATTGCTACATTATATGAATATTACTTTTTATTAGAAGGAACGTTCTATCTGCACATAGTTGTATATTACTACACGATTTCCTTAATTGTTCTGAATATACGTGAATGACATAAGCACCAGTTTGGAAGTTCAATTTTATTTTCTATTTAAAATATGAATTATTTACAAACTGATGTGATCATGATTAAATTAAATACCTTTGCCCTTCACCAATTTGTTCTTATCATGTTACATTATTTAACAAACAGTCCATATGATGTTCTAAATAAGTACGACAATCTTTATTGCTTGCTTCAGATTAATATTAACTGTACAATTAGGATTGGCCATGAGTTGAGCAAGACATAATTTTCGTGACAAGATATGAAAGAAACAGATAAAATTTCACAGACGAAACAGTCTCATCTCTTATCCCGTAGGTTACCTTACTTATGATTGAAAGTCAAAATCTGTATTCCAAGCTAATATATTTCAATTTGAATTACTAAACTTATTCATCGCTCATTAATAATAATAATAATACTAATAATAATAATAATAATAATAATAATAATAATAATAATAATAATAATAATAATAATAATAATAATAATAATAATAATAATAATAATAGCGCTGTACCTCGGCTTAAACCTGTTTCAGCTTAATAATCTGATGGCCGTCTCTGTCAGGTGAAGGTTATTTGAAGAGTTCTTCTTCTCCAAAGAACTTTCGGACCATATGACAAAGTATCTAACTGATTTTTGTAGATTTCTTAGGAGATGTTTTGCGTTTATCTATTCCAGTTGCGTCACAGTCGTTTTAGGGATAATTGCTGTAACTAACCTAATGACTGATCTTATTATAACTTTCTGACATTTCCATAACTGCTTGATTTCGTTCTTTATATTTGCTTATTTCCGTATTGTATGTTGTATGTATATTATGAGCCAATGGTACTGCTACATCTATGAGAATTACTATTGATAATAGTGATGTCATGTTTGTTTGCAGATACCGGTTGATCCGCTCCGATTTCTCGATCCCATTAGAGTTTGTATTATTATTATTCACTAATAATTATGATATAAAGGAGTAATGGAAAGTAACGGTAGCCGGAACAAATGAAATTATGGAAAACAAAGATGCATTAATGATTAGGAGTACAGTATAATACCACTGAAAGAAAAACTCTTGTATATATATATATATATATATATATATATATATATATATATATATATATATATATAGGGTGTTTCAAAACAACACAGACATCGTTTGGGAGGTGATTCCTGACACCAACGTAAGATGAAAAATATAGACCAACCTGGATGCACAAATGCTTTCTTTCGGGGGGAGTTAAAGGCTGCCAAAAATATGAAAAATTGAACTTTAAATGTCTATAGCTCCAAAACTATGGAAACTACCTTAGTCGTGTCAAGACTTCACTTAGGAACTAGTATGTGCGCTATCCAAATATCCATGTTTCAGAATCCTGCAATACTTCCGCAACAAGTTTCGTAGAGGTAGTTGGTGAGTACTTCAAATTATATGCCCGTAGCCTAACTACCTACATAAAAACTGTTGTGTGAGCATGGTAATATTCTGAAACATGTATTTTTTGATAGTACACAAATTAATTCCTAAGTGAAATCTCGACCCGACAACGTTAAATCCCATAGTAATGGAGGTATGAATCATTAAAGTTATTTTTCATGTTTTTGGAAGCCTATAACTCCGAAAGGAAGCATTTGTGCACTCAAGTTGGTCTATACTTTTCGTATTATCTTGGTGTCAGGAATAGTTGTTGGTGTTGTTTTGAAACACCCTATATATATATATATATATACATTTCTCAATATCTCATCATTTTACTCTGGTACTGTAGAGAGACGAACGAACATAACCGCTTACAAGACTTTCTAGAATTAGCGTATTATAGTTTCAAAATCTAATAATTGTCAGTTCACCTGGAGAAGGAAATTCAATAAAATATAACAATGATCGTAACGTAGAATAAATAATATAATGTTTCCCTAATTTACGTAAATTGGTCCTGTGTTTTGATATATTGTTTATGATTATTTATTTATTTTGGAGTTATTAACAGTCAGAATATTTCAAAGGTAATATTTGAGTTAATTAAAATTATAAATTATTAAGTTATCTCTTGAAATTTAATTTTCGTAAATGTTCCGCATTAAAAATTAGTTTTCGTTCAGTTCAACATTTTACATTTGGTTACTTACGTGAAGGGTAAAGCAGTAATAATACCAACTTCATCAATTAATTTGATGTACATATTATGTGTGTGTGGTTGTGAGTATCCGATGTGTGGGTAACGAAAAGTTTACTTCAAAAAGTACTTTTAAAAAGTGTTGTAAAGTTTCGTGAATCAAAAGGTATTTGTTTCATTAAAAATTTTTCAGAACAGGATTTTCGATTTATCTGGATTCAACATTATCATGAGAATTTCGCCTTCAGTAACAGTCCTTTTGATAAATATCCTACTTCCAATGAATTACTATCCAGTAATTGGAGATATCGTTTCCTCCTTTCTCTTATACTACTATCATAACTCCCACCACTTCCCTCTGTTATAATACACTTTGTTCTTAACTAGTAATATTTCCAGATTCTTTTTTCTTTCTAATTGTCTCCAATGATGTTGTTTCCTCTTTAACTTTTTTTAAATCTTCTTATTGTCTTTCTTTCTTCCCAATTCATTTCCTCCATTCTTCCGCATAACGACAATGTAATAAAATGTTTGGCTATTTTTTTTACTTGTTTACAGAATGTTTGTTTACTCTAAGTAAGTTTGCATTGACGGCAGAATGTATTTATTATTATTATTATTATTATTATTATTATTATTATTATTATTATTATTATTATTATTATTATTATTATTAGAATATAGGAGAAAAATAATCAGCTAGTATTGCTATTCTAAACGATATTTTTATTGTTATTAGATACGAGAATAAAACAACAAGGTACTGAAGACATTTCATTGAATCACAAGAAAGAACAAAAAGGTGTGCACAACGACACTATCAATTAAACTTTGTACATGACCAGCATAATATCCGTTCTTCGCACAGGGAGAATATGTTTCGTGTTGAAAACAAAGGGCTGAATTTGGACTTAAACTTTATCAAAAGTGTCACTGTTCGTCTCAGTGACTTCGAAAACTGTAAATTCGACCCTGATGTTGGTCATTTTCAACCATTTGTATATATATATATATATATATATATATATATATATATATATATATATATATATATATATATATATATATATATATATATATATATAATATAATATAATATAGTTATATTCAGAAGTTTCTGCTAGCAAGTTGTTTGATAACGAAAATTTAACTTCTATTATCGAACTTTGAGGAATAAATACAATACTATATGGTACTGTACAATAGCTATTACTATATAATGTACGATTTATGTTTTCCTCCAATTCAACTTAAAATATATGAAAATAATTTGAAAGGGTAAACAATATCCCATAAGGATCTACATTACTGGACTTTAATGAATAATCTGTTATTCTTGAGCGTGAGTTATCAATAGGAATCACGTTTTGAGGTAAGTGTTTTTTATAAACATTTCGTACAGTTAAAAAAAATTGTTAATACCACTGTAATACTAGTGATTATCATAGTAGCACTCAAATCCGATCGTATAGTTTTATATTATGTGGATTATAATGGACAAAACATGTAAGAGGACAGTAACTCAAATGAAGATAATTCAAACGATTTCAAATCACAAACTGACATGGAAAATTGCATTATTAAATATATTGAAGTATCAACTATCAACTTCAGCACAAAGTTCTACATCTAGTATATATTTTAAAGAATGTATTGGTCACATTACCTTATTCATTTTAGACACGTGAGAGGTAAATGTTTTAATAGAAAACTATAACAAATATTAAAGAATAGTTACATGATAGTGTTGGAAATGGTTGTGTTGAGAATCTCAGCTTGTTAACTCCGCTGTACTGGTTAGAAGCTTACTCTCATGTAAATACTTTCTCACCTCACGTTGTCTTTGATTAGTCATTGTTACTGCATATCTTTATCTGGCAATAGTGGTTCTCCAAGAGATGTATATGTGTTATTTGAATCGTCTGATACGAAACCTAAATACTGTTTCATTTTATATTGAGATAGTGTCAGACTGAGTTATGGCGTTTAGACTATATAGTTTAGAAGGATGTAGTCACCTTGCTACTAACTATTAGCAAATTGCTAAAGTATGATTCCTTCTACTGTGCTACATTAATATTCTTATAAAACCTTTTTGCACTAGTAATCATTTACAACTGTTAGATATACACTATTCCAAATTATTTATTCGAAAATTGTTGTTATTTTTATTAAGCTTAGGATTTTATAGAACAGATTTAAAAGGAATACAGCACAATGAAAATAGAAGAGCAACTTGAATATTGCTAGCTGATGTCTGAGACCTCGGTGCAGCTAACGCTCTGAGCTGACACACTTCACCACAACATTAAAGGGAAACTTATAGTTCCATGGGGAGGAACAGATAATGTGTGGTAACAAGAGCGGCTTCGTGGGGGTATTGTTGCAGTGGGGCTGCGGCTATAGCGTCCCTTTCCTTGAATGTCAGCGGCGAGGATCGCTTGCCCTCTTGTGCGAAGCATAAAATCAATGTAGAATGGTGCCATAGTGACCTGTTTCCTCTTTTTTTTTTTTAACTTGGCTGAGAAACACGGCTACTCGCAAGGATAAAATTTAATTTCTGTTCGTGGGAAAAGAATACCACCAACAGAAGGAGGAGAGGAGAAAGAGAAAGAGAAAAAAAGAGAGGAGACATTTCTAAATAGACTCGTGCATTTCTTTTAGCCTTTTAAGATTTAATAACCGGGAATTTTTCAGTATATTTATATTAATGAAAGAGTCATAGTATTAATGTGAGAAAACAGTCTTTTAAATATATTGACAAGATTTAATTTCCTTCTCTAACCATAGTACTTCACGCGTGATGCACTACTTAATATTAAGAAATCGTTTATTGAAAACGTTTCATGGAATATAATCGTATATTTATGAGATCATAGACGATTTTTGCTGCGTTGTCTTCAGCGGATCTATCTATCTATCTATATATATATAAGCAAAAATGAAGGTGGTTATGTTTGTGACTTAATAACTCATGAGTCATCCGACCGATCTCGATCAAATTTTCAACATATGTGAGTGTTTGTCATTTCACTTTGACGATGCAACTTAGGAGAGGAAGATGGGGAGATAAACTGCATATAAAAATAATCGAAAATGTCTACCTGATATTAGTGTCGAATCCATAATTTTTGGGGTCGCTGAGATTAAGTGACACTTCCAATGCCATTTAAATCTAAATTCAGTCCCGCAACTTGAGGGAGGAGGAAGGGAGAGATATGTAAAATTGATCCAAATAACCGATATCATAGGGCACTTCAGTTATAGTAAAAAGTGACAGACTAACCGAACGTATTTCTAATTTTTCTTTTTTAATCCAGCGAAGCGGATAATTGATGCTAGTACAGAAAATTTGTGTAGCAAAAATGCTTGTATTTAATTGATTGATGGATTGCCCTATAAGCACTCCAAAAATTCAAAGATCAAACTTTAACTCTAATTTTTATTGTGATTCGCGAACATCTCTATAAATGGAAACCATTATTCTGCGTGTTAACTTAAATTTGCATTAAAATAGTGTCATAAAATTTTCGTTTCAATTACTTTGTGCTTTATTTCGAAGAACTGAGCCATCTTCGAAAAATCAGAGATGGGCAATTGCATTTTCTCTTTGCCTTACTCTCCTGGCAACCATACTCACAGGTAACGACCTTGAGTCGTACTTTCTAGTCTGCTTGCCGGGTTTAAAATCATTTACACAGAATTGAAAGATTCCAATGGATGGTGATGGCAAAATTTAATTCTTGATTTACTTCATGCAATTAGGGTGAATGAGACTGTATGCTGTTAAAGCAACTTCGATCGGGTTCATCAACACTAATGAAGATAATTAAATTGTAACTAAGCAGGGTTGTGTAACAACACATTGAAAATGTCTAAAGCTTTAGTTTTATAAACAGTACCCACACTAATACATTGCTTCTCACACGAACATACCTACTACCACGAATAAAAGGAGAGTGTTTACACAGTTTTGTCTGTTTATATATAAATGTATATTAATGTGGGTAGTTGACTGAAAAGTCTCTCTCTCTCTCTCTCTCTCTCTCTCTCTTTCTCTGTATCACAGTCTCAATAACTGTGACGCTATGATTGGTCTCATTAGAGCCTCTTAAATTAGAATCTGCCATTGAAACTCTTGTTACACAAACGAATGTCTCACTCAGTGTAAATCGGATTTTCGTGTTTACTGATTTCAGGGCGTTAACTCGCTGCTCTTGCTTTAAAGTTCTGCACGTGTAAACAGCATTTGATGCAATCACTCTTTTTATCTTGTTTTATGACACAGACGAGTCTCCTGATTATTATGTTTCATTAGTATATACCTATATATCAAGAGAGATAGGTAACCTCATTTGTAAGAGCCTTACAGTATTGCATGATAAATCATTGTATATAAGTAAAGAATGAAGTAATTTGTAGCTACATTACTGGTCTACAATACTATTGTTTTCTGTGCGTTACAAACTGTTCCTCTCATTAATGTAAATTAGAGGAAGGTAGTCTAGAACCAGGTAGCTGGTTCTAAAACGGGTACCCGTTTTCAAAGTGAATGAACGCTATTGTCGCCACTTAGGTGAGTGAACTAGATACTCTTACTAAAAAGGAACAAGCGGCCATTACAGCGATTGCCTGCGATCCGTTGTGTTGTGTCAGTGATATTGTTTATGTTTTTATGTATTTGCATATTGAGTATTGCACGTTACATGTACAACTTTCCTTTAATGTCTGTTGCAGAGAATAAACAGGTATATGGAATTATTCATACATCATTTAATAAGGATTGTCTTGACATTAAGTAATCGTATTTAGTTCACTGCTATGTTAAGTGATACCAAGGTTTGTCTACAAGTACAAATGGTGTGAAACTGGTTACCTATCGTGAAGCAGGACCGAAGAACGAAGAGATGACAGCTTGTTTTATTGTCTAAATAGACAAATTGTTCAATATTTTAAGTAACACTAATATTTTAAGTAACTAATATAACACAACAAAATATTATTTGTGTTGTGCTTTCAGGTCTTAAAATGTTGCAAACTAAACGATTTGTAAGAATAAAATTTACAAAACGCTAATAGATAATAAATTAACAATTGTATTAATTATTTGTACGATTTTTAAAAATAATTATAGTACTTGCGCCGAGTCGTGAAGCTTAGGCTCTAAACCAATCATTGCTTGAGTTCTGATACATCGGAAAACTTCGGTACAATTCGTGGAGCCGCTTCCCGAGCGCACACTTGGGGAAACGTCAAACAGCTGAAATTTACCAACAATGTTGCCAAATTTTGAAGACAGTGTGAACGACTTAAAAAAAAATTTAAATCACCAATAATAACACTGAACAACAATAACCACAGTAACAATTACTCTAAAACGGTAACAAAAACACGAATAGTAACAATGAGAATATAATGCAACAAAAAACAATTAACAAAACGGAACTTGGCGCCAATCCAACAACACTGTACTCTCGGTAGACGTTTTCCGTGTAGCGTGAGAGACGACACTGACAAAATGTGATGAGTGGGGGTTGACGACCGGAAGACACCCTCGCGTTCTATTGGGTGCTGAAATCGATAGATTTAGGTCAAGCATCACGACTCGGCGCGAATACTATAATACAATAACAAAGTTACTATGATTGTCGTGAATGTTCGAAAATACCAGGAAACAAAATTAAATGCAATAACTAAAATAAATCTTCAAAAAGAGACGAGGGTCTAAACGAAAACTTCATTTTGAAATTCAAAACAAAACTAGGCATTTCTCGAGGCTCGTTGATCAGATATGTTGTACGAAGATAATGAAGAGCATTTATCAACGTTTAGAGATACGCAAGTTGTTACACAGTACACTGTATTATTATTATTATTATTATTATTATTATTATTATTATTATTATTATTATTATTATTATTATTATTATTATTATTATTATTATTATTATTATTATTATTATTTAAATGCTGTATCACACCTTTCGTGGATCTCTTGTGACGCGAAATGATTCTGATAACTTGTGGATGAAAGTAAGAGAACAATTAAGGCAAAAAAAAAAAAAAAAATGTACAGTGAAACCTGTCTTTGTTGGCCACCATCGGATCCATTGAAAAGTGGCTACCTTAGACAGGTGGCCAATTTACAGAAAATAAGTGTGGTTGATGTGTTTTTAAAAAAGGATATCTAGTATTACTTCATTGTAAAATATTAATAAGCAACAACACGATAGCTACTTTTAAATAATGTATATAGAGTATTCATAACAATAAACAATACTAGAAAATAATACTACAGTATGTTTAATATATGTATCTTTATCTTCCTGAAAACTAGTCTGGTACACTCAATTATTCGGATTGAAAACACAATAACATAAACATCCATAAAATAGAAACGTATGTGGGCTGTTTATTGAAATTCATATTGTAGCACACTCTGATATTCAGATTGAAAACAAGAAAAGCAAAATTGTAAATTGAACAATTTATATGCAGTTTATATTACTTTTTTCGACAGTGACAAACATTTTCTGTAGATACCTTTCGAAAAATAGCAAATCTGTTATTATACAAATTTATTTATGGTGGTTCATTCTAAACATATTTTTTATTTGTTTTTGTCACATATGCACATTCTAATTTCACCTCTTGTTAATGAGCTACAATTGTTTCTTTCAGATGTTTTGAGAAAATCTTAAGGAAGTTCATATCTCGAAACCTCTACTACCTTTCGACAAGCTGTCAGGTGCCAATAGATGACAATTGAGATAGTTAGCTTTAACCCTGAGAATTTTCCAAAATTATTAAAGGTCTCCACTAATGAAAGGAGCCAATATAGCTAATGGTTTTACCAAAACAGACAGAGTAAACAAATAAGAACAATCATTTCCTGAATTCCTGTAAGTGCTTTTCCTTATTCACATCTTTCTTCACCACCCCTTTTTCAGGGTAGCGTTCTGGCCATTTGACCGCCAAGTACAAATCGTGGAAATTCATGTTTCTCTGTTTCCAGCCACAAACATAGAACATCTGCCTCTCATATGGAAATAGGAAAGACTTAAGAAAAATAACAAAATGGTATTTACAGTGGCCAAAATACACAGGTAAATTTATCATTATCATCATAGGTAAGCATAGCTTTAATGCGGCCATCTTCCAAATTACAGAGTAATAAGTAACGAATGTCTTATGGAAAAATGCAGGTTCAAGACGAACCAGGCCAAGATAAGTAATTGGCCAACTTAGAGAGATACCCAAGTCCACAGGTTTCACTGTACATAAATTTAGATGCACTTATTATTACCTTATTAGAAAACCTTATTTTTTGGTCTTGTCTTGCGGTCAACGCCAGCACTCAGCCTAGTTCAACTATAAAATAAGGCTCTTTGCTATTGTTTTACATATTTTAGGTCTATGATTTCTTCCTTTTCAGATTTGAAGACGCCTAGAAATTATAAGAGAATATTGGACCGATAATTATGGAGTTAAGAAAGTATGAAACTATCCAGTGTAACTATTTCTTTTGTGAATTTTACTACTAAACATCAAAGTTTATGTAAATTCACTACAAATGTATATTAATTAGAAGAATTTTTTTTTTTCATTTTAAGATTTTCATAACCGGATAATTTGACTTTCATTTATTACATTAATAAATAATAAATGTATTTCTATTTTTGTTCCATGTATAAATGCAGCACATCACTAGAGAACTTTAGCTCACGGAGGCGATCAAAGCTTGCTACACTTTCCCCTATATTCGAAGTGGTCAGGACACTCTTCGTTCTCTATTTGATTTTTTTTTCTTTTAAAAAGAAAACCAATCGCAAGAACAGTATACATTTTTATATTGTCCTCGAGTTCTGTCTATATGGGTTTGTGACTTTAGAAAAAAAATCTTACTTGCTATTTAGGACGAAAATACATGGAATAAATCTCTCATTAAATATTAATTTGAGACCCAAGTAAATAAACGATTATACGGTTGATTACCAGTCTGTATTTATACAATAATAAAGATTTGCTACAAAAAGTTTATTGAAGCCGTCCTTGCTGGTCTATTGCCTAGCGCGCGTCCCTTTGGTGCACATGTCCCGAATGAGATTCCCAGTGGAAGAGCCTTAAAATTTGAACACATTTCGGTGCTTTGGATTCCATTTTAAGACGTAGGTCCACGTCTCATATAGACTTGGTGTTGAAAAGGAAAGTTAAACTCTAACCAACCAACCGATAAATCAATGAAGACACGCATTTTACTCAATAATGAAATTTACTAGTTTATATAATATTAGCTGCAATCACTCTTTGTCTTAATGCAGAACCTGGATAGAAAGGGTAGGAATCTGTCGTTGTCGACTCTTAATCCAGCACATTGATTAAAAAGAGAGGAAAAAGTCATTACTCCATTCTCCGTTATTTATCCTCTGCCGTTATATAAGCCCGCACAATCATGGAGTATTGTGGGTTGCATACATGCATGCATTTTCAAGCCGCGAGACGCTTGTCGTTTTGCATACATTTTAATTTCCGTAAATTGACCCCTCCCGCCCCCTTGAGCCGAAAATCGAAAAGAAAGGGCTACATACAGAGTAAGACATGGCGAATCCATCTGTGTACCAAATTTGATGGCTGTAGGATACTACTTTCTATCGGAAAACTTGATAAAACAAACAAACACATTATTTTATATATAAGTATATATAGAGCTACATTGAATACGCAAAATGAAGTTTTCGGTTTAATGTACCACGAGTATGCCCTTTAAATTAAGGGTGACGGATGAAGAAGGAAAATTAATGTTGATGGTAGAATTGGTGGAATGAGAATGTGTGAAAAACGAGAGTACTCCGAGAGAAGAAAAATGGATGCAATGTTTGTCCAGAACAAACTTATTTGGCAGGGGATCGAACCATAGATCCAACGTACCAAAGGTAAGCACTCTATCACTGAATTACCATGTAGTAGAAAACTGACTCACGCATATGCTACAATGGGAGATGTGTGTATATTACTGTGGGATCTACAACGGGTTTAACCTATAAACTACGGATATTTCGTTTTCGAAATACGCTGTTTCTTGTCTTAACTACGGATATTTCGATTCCGAAATAGTACTACAATAACTTCTGTAACACTAGGAATCCTGTTTTAGTCCTGCGTCAGAGATCTCTGAATGCTGCTATGACGACGTAAGAGGACTGCAGAAACAAATCAGCCAGAAATACTTCACCATTGTTAGTCCAAACAAGCTCCCCTCCCCCCTTTTTCTGCTTTCTTTGCCATTCATCTGAAGTTTTGTTTGGCAGAAGTCATAAATTACTTCTGTCGTAACATGGAAAATGCCTGTTTTAGATTTGTTAACTCCTGTTTACATTACGGAAAGACCTTTCCCATGCTACTGGTGGGACAAAGGATCATCTCTGTGTGTGAAAATTTTTACCTGTGATCAGGGTCTTTTGCGGTAATCTGGGGCATTCTGGGAATTCTTGATAAAATTTCTCCCGCCTTTACTGTTCAAGATAGAAGCTTGAAATTTGGCACACACATTTAGTCTACCGAATACTATTTATCAGATGTTTTTGAGATATCTACGTTCAAACAGGACCACTCCAGAGGAGTCCAAATTGTGAAAAAAATGTTTTTCTCCGAAATTTTTCTTTTGACCTCACCTTTTCCCTCTCTTGGTATATGGTATGGGCATGTAAGTGGTACCATTTGAAAGTCTAAACATTCTTGAACACAAAACTTTTTGGTTTCAGGTGTCTTCGATAAATAGTAGTGAAGAAATGGACGTCTTTGTAAACCCTTACGAAAACGCTTTAAATGGCGCCGTAAAAGGGGGCTGCGACATTTAAATCTCTCAGCAGTTTGCATGCAATGTTAAGCCCATTGTGACATGTTCAGGAGAATTCATGTCCCGTATCATGTAGTCTGAATACGAAAAAGAAAGATATAACTCCAATTAATAAAATCAAACCACAAGAAATACACATTACGCTTTAAGGTTTCTGCCATCAAGACTAAAATGTGTTTATTGGACGAGATGCATTGTTATACCACAAAGTACATGTCGTTTTAAAATTGAATCTTTCGTTTTCAAACAATCGTAATTATATAGTTTTCTATCAGATTTGAACCAACAATAAACCATCGAAAAGAAAGTATTTGCAAGTTTCACGCTGTTGCCAGTAGGTTGTAGTATCGCGCTTCCTTCACCAGGCACTTCATTGTTTGTCAGAATGGTAACTGCACAGCCAAGGGTGCCCATGCTATGGTTTCCAAAGGGGATACAAGTATAAGCGACGTTTCAAATATAGTTTCAAATTTTGCTGTAACTTATGTAAAAATTCTATTGGGTTTTCGATATTCTGAAGTACAATTTCCTCTTGCCCCCCATGATGGGCGCCCTTGTGCACAGCAGAAATCATTTTACTTTTTATGCTTCGCGAAGTGTGAGACTGTAACAACTGTTCAGCATGAATTTTGTCGAGAATATTCTGGAGTTTATAAAAATAAATAAATAAAACCTTTGTTTATGCGCCTCCTCGTCCAACTACAGTAGTCAAACTACGGGAACGCATAACAGCAGCCGCAGAAGCAGTGCAAATAATCGAAAAATGTTTGGGACGAATTTGACTAGCTTATAGACACATATACGGTGTATTCCAAGTGGGACATATTGAGTACCTATGATTTGGTATGTAAGAAAACTTCGTAGCTTTGCAATATGAAATTAATCTGAAATCTTTATGAACACTATTTCCATTTTAAATCGAATGATTTATTCTTCAGATTAATAAGAAAAATAATTTATATGGATCTGTGGTAAAAAAAAAAAAAAAATGCACAGTCTCAGACGTTGTCTAAATCGTCGAAATACATTTCAATGCTAATTCCAAACGCACTTATAGCTGGAAGTACAACGTAGTATTTCCCCATCTAACATAAAAGGGTTCACGGTGCATACACGTTTGAAATATGTAATAACCTGATACAGTGTTTTTTTGGGGTTGGAAATACTGCTAATCTGATGGTATTGTAGAGTATGTCATTCGATTTTATTCATCCCATATTTGCATATAGCAAAATGAAAGTACTTTTTTTTATCTATTAGTTAAATAGTTACAAGGGCATTTCAAGATAAATGACCACCCTGTATATATACATAAAGGTGGATATATGCAGCGAATCAACCAGATTTACCATACTTTTTTCTGTGTAAACTGAGAAAAATGGAAATAGTTTCTCTGTTACATGAAGGAGAAAGCATAATCGCAGTAGTGTTCTACGGAAGTAGAAAATTTAGCGTAAACCTTTCTAAGTATGTACTTACCATTCACATATATATTTCCGATTCGTATTTACTGCCTTGAATTTGGCTTGTTGTTTGACATTAATGCCATTAGGAATCAAAGAATTGCAAACGTAGTCTAAAATTGTTTTGGGGTTTTCAGGGGTCATTTGCGTTGCCTACAATTGACTTGGGACTAAACAATGGTGCGCAATATCACTCCTAATTTATTTTAATTACTTGAGGAACCACGAAATACTATGAGTGCCTCGATCCTTGATTGCCTAGCAACCGATATTCCATTTTGGAATGCTTTTGTGGTCGTTGCAGCGCTGTTTTCTGCTTTCCCCTTCTCCTTTCTTTGTTTCTGTCTCTGGATTTTCTTCTTCGGTGCTGCTGCAGACATTCATCCCCCATCCCCGTAAGCATCCCTTTTCAGTTCAATATGCAAACCGGGTTCTTGATCAGGATTTAATGGACTCCAGGAAGCTCACCAGTTGATGCAATACAAGGCTTGAAGAATCAGGAAATGCTTGGAGAAATATACCGGCTTTGGAGATTGCTTTTCTGCTCACAGATTCGCTTTTCTTCGGAGTGAACTGTGGTTGAAACAAGCCACCTTCTGCTTTTATCACGAGAAGAACTAATTACATTTATCGGGAAGCACTAGCATTAGATATTAGGGGCTCAAACACTAGTCAATAATTTATACGAAACGCTTTGTGTGATGTATTAACTACAGCACACTCGCACGTAAAATGAAATATTTGACTAAAGTCTCCAGGCTTTATGTCCTTCAGGGGAAAGGAAACAGGTAATTAGTGAAAGTGTAAGGCTATGAAGAAAATAATGGAATAAAACTGTAACTACGGTACCTAAGAATGTAATGAATTAGGGTACAATGAGAATATAACACATTACAGTCGCATGATGAAATTAACAATTTAACTCAATTCCCGATGCTTGTGTCCTTCAGGAAACGGGTAATTAGTGAAAGTGAAAAATTATGTAGAAAATAGTGGAACCAAAGTCTAAGAGTAAAGTAGTAACCCAGAAGAAACTCTCAGTCGTGATATTGTTTGCTGCAAACTCACATAGTCCGGGTTCGAACAAGGAATTACTTTGATACGAAAGTGAGTGCGTGATCACTTCTTTTAACCACTGAAGTTTGTATTTCTTACTACATTTATATATTGGAATAGTCTTCCAATTTATTATGTAGTTTCATTATAATCTATAAAATAAAATGTGTGTCATCTACTGCTGAATGAAAGTTTCTTCAACTATTGTGTGTGGTCATCTATTTTAAGTTTTCGTCACTACAGTATTTTTTTTTTAAATAAGTCCACATTCTCAATTCTTCTCCACAGCTATAGTTCGAGAGTTTAACAAAGTGTACATGATTTGTATCCACACGAAAATATGTAATGAGTAATATTTACTCTGACCTTTTATACAGTGATCGCCGCTGTAGCTCGCGGGGACAGTTTTGGTAGCCTACATCGCGTTAACGCTCCAGTTGGCTAACCTTCATTCCTCCACTGAGCTGACGCTAATGACAGGAGTCACCAAGGATGTTATAAAATAGAGGATCTGCCCATACCTATCTTCATCATATGAACTCAGTGAAGCCGAAAAACAACCGAGCATCGTCCGAGGCGACATGTCTGATTGGTTACTCTCGGTTTCGCCATGATTGTTGGCTCGAAACATTGCGATCTTATTGGCGCGGAGTGGGCAGAGTAGGTGTGGCGAAGCTGTGACGCATGGCTTCACGATTTAGTTGTATGGGCAGATCCTCTGTTTTATAACATCCTTGGGAGTCACTGACGAATTGTTTCTCCCGCGCAACTGCCATTGTAAGTCTCATGTCTCAGTTGATTGTATACTCGTGGGATTGAGCACGTTGTGATTTTTGTGCGTGTATTAGACATTTGCTAACTTGGATATTTTTTTTATATTTACTGGAAATGTAAGTTTATAGGGAATAAAAAATATAAGTTTTCTTTAAGTTAGTAGTTCTTTTGTTGGTAGCTCACATTCAGATTTAAAAACTGTATGGTAGCCCAAAAGCTTTATAAGTTTGGCGACCACTGCTTTAATATATTCAGAGACCCATAAATTATTTCCTCCTTCCTTTATATAAATATATAATATTGTTTTCAAGATTTATATTCTGGCTTCTATTTCTCGTCCGTATCTTCACTAGTAACAACACATTGTCATAAAATGAAGTGAAATAAAATCTTTAGGATAACTTGAACGATTACGTATTTTTAAACTAAAAGCAGCGCCTTGTTAATAAAAGTAAATTATTATGAAAGCATTATAACAATTGATTTCAGGTACGATATTATTCACCATAAGACAAATCACCTGGGATCGAATCAAGGACTCGTCACAGAGATCTACAGACATTATATATATATATATATATATATATATATATATATATATATATATATATATATATATATATATATATATATATATATATATATATATATATATATGAAAATTAGCCACTTGTTTACATTTTATCCCCTATACTTCCGTACTTGATGTAATTAGCTTCGCTCTAGTCAGCACTGCTTTGCCTCTTAAATACTTATTTTCACCCCGTATCTCTCACAGGTTTCCATCGTATTTTTGGTTCAGATTTAAATCGTCTGTAAACCTAACTCTAACCAATAAATCATCCTTATCTCCGTAGACCTTTCTTCTGAACTAGGGACAATTCTCTGATGGGAGCTAGCTCGTAGCTAAGCAGTTAGAGTACGCGCTTTTGGCATAGAGGCCTGGATTCGATTCTCGGTAGGAGTTCATATGGTTCGGATTGCACGTTGAGCTGTAGGGTAGATCCACGTCTCATATAGCCTCGCTGCTGAGAGGGACGCTGAATTAAAAATCAAATCAAATCAAAATTTTTCTGGTAGCTCCCAAGCTCGAAGTTATCAGCGATTCGACGACAAAACGAACATATCTAATGAAACTTATGAGCAAGAACCTGCATTCTCTTTAACATATTCACAATGTAATTTCCACGAACGCTTTCTTCCCAACGTGACTTAGTCTGCTTTCCATTGATTTTTTAACATGTTACAACTTCATAAAATATTTCCCTGAAGATTTCCAGTGTTATTATTGCTGTTTTTGTCCCCCATGTATAAAATACTATAAACTAACTAACTAACACTGTTGCGTATGGAACTCAGAGGTTTGATGCCGCGTTCGCGAAAGCTCTCCATTGACTTCTGTCCTTAGGTTACTGGATCTAGTTTCCATTTTTTTTTTTTTTTTTTTTTTTTTTTAAGCGAAATCCATCTTAATATTGTCCCCTCATCTGCACTTAGGTATTTCTAGTGGATGTTTTGCGATTGGATTTCTAGTTAAAACTTTGAAAGTGTTCCTACTTTCTTCTATTCTGACTACATAATCTTTCCACTTGAGTCTCCTAGACTTAATGACCCAAATAATATTTGGTAAGCGGTATAATTTATTCAGTTCCTCGTTATGAAGTTCCACCAGTCCCAGTTTTCGTTCCCTTTGGGTCCGAATATCCGTCTCAGGGTTTAAATACTATAAAGTAAACATATAAACAATGTACACGAAGAATTGTAGATATATTCATAATTGTGAAGAAGTAGATTTCTCATAAATTTATAATCCCTCGTGGCTATGCTTTTGGATCGAGAGGCCAGTAGGAATTCCTCTGGTTCGGTTCCCACGTCAAATTGTAAGTTCGCATCTTATCCTTCATGCTGAAAGACCACTGAACTTCATCCGAAGTAACCAAGAACAAATTGAGACATTGTGAGCTTCAGTTACCGATTGCTTAACAACCGAGACTATATAATTGTTAGGGCAACCCAAAAGCATAAAAAGCATAACAGCAATTTACACATATGGTTGTTACCTTGAACATGGTTGTGATTGTCTAAGGGCCCAGAAGAAACTAATTTTAAAAGAATAATAAAGCATAATTTTAGAAAATAAAGCAAAAAGCATAATTTAAAATATATAGCACAATTCTGGGAAAATCCTGTTTAATTGCAAGCTTAACGTACTGTATTAATATTTTGTACAACGAATATTTACGACGCAAAGTCTTTGAGAACATAACAATGCAACAATGAAAAGCTTATTTTTATTTCTGTAAACTTTAAGGTGTAATCCTTTGAAATGGAGAAAAGAAAAAAGGAAAATAAGAAGAAAACTTTCCGCCAACAATGAATAGTAGACAAGAACTCCACACTATATTGTTATGTGTAGCCGTTGAACTTGAGCACTTTCTGTACTTTTTGGTGGCATCTTTTGCTTTCTTTTTCTGTGTATATGCACCTCTAAGGCACACACAAGTGATAAAGAAACTGACTCGAGTAAAGCATATCTCTTTAAAGTGCATTAAGTCGAAAGTGCGTTAAATATGAAAGAAACTGGTTGCATAAATATTAATAAATAGATCAAGATATTTAGAATATTTAATATATAGTAAATATTATACATTATACACGATTAATGTAAAACAATGACTAAAATTAGGAATAAAGCATAATTAAATAAAAAATAAAGCATAATGTGGATTGCTCTACTAATTATAGTATTTAACGACTTGCTATAAGCTTGAATTTAAGCTCCTTGTACAGCGGGGGACACTTCTAAATGGTACAGCCATATGGAGATTTACGGCTAAGGTGTACCAATTAGAAGTGTCCCCCGCTGTACAACAGCGACGTTTTCAAGGTCAGGAACTACTATTAACATGGGGTCAGAATCACGACCAAAACTTTAACCTGTTGTAATCGGCAGGTACGTAGAGCATTATGGAAAACCAATCCTCACAGTACAACAAACAGAACTTGAAGAAGTCTATAATATTAAGTATCTGGGAAATATACCTACTTCAGGAAAGATGCTTACCACACCAAACAGATCAGGTCAAGAATTGCATAGCCAAATAAGCATTCAACAAGAAAAGATCACTCTTAACCAGCAGGCTTAATATTGGCCTAAGGAAAAAGTTGGTCAAGTGTCATATATAGATTATTGGAGTGTATGGTTCACAGACTTGGACATTATGGAACCTAGAGAAGAAATATTTAGAGACTTTCGTAATGTGGTATTGGAAGATGGAAACGATAAAATTAACAGAGGGTGTAAGAAATTAAGATATTTTTAAAAGAATAGGCGAGAAGAGGACGCTTTTAGCTAATATCCTTCGCAGGTGGGCGAATTGGATTGGACACATCTTGAGAAGAAATTGTCTTTATACATAGAAGGGAAGTTTGAAGGAAAGTAAGGAATAAGAAGAACAACACAACTGATCAATAACTTGAAAAATACAAGAAAATATTGGGAATTAAAAGGGAAAAGGAGGAAGCTGAAGGTGGAGGAAAGTAGAAGAAATCTTTCCAGGCACAAAAAGCTCTTACTCGTTTTATTCCCATGATTTGCCAAACGGTAGAATTCTTAATAATAATTACCCTCACAGTATAATTCGTTCCGCATAATACTATCTCGTCTTCAAGACAGCGATTACACAACTCCATGGACTTACAAGGAGTTAATCATCGGTTAAATTACATTAAAAAAAAAAAAAAAAAAAAAAAAAAAAACGTGCAATGTTTTGGAAACATTAATAGAGGTTCAGAACTCGAGTCATTGAATTTTATATACTTAGAAATATTAGGATTTTTTCCCTTCAAAGGATATTAAAACATTATTCTGACTATTGAAGTATTAATAACTAAATGGATCATGAAAAAGATGCTATCTTGCTTCTCTGTTCCAACTTTTCTTCACCTACAAAGGTATCCAACCTACAAATATACTTTATTCTTAACGAATGGTCCGGTGTGGCGGATCGCTTGTGTGCGTACCTTCCGGCTGCATGGTGTCGGGTTAGAATGCCAGCAGGGATATATAATGATCAGTTTTGGTCGAACATATTGTATGTTAATTGGAAAATTACTTGAAGTGAAAGGTAAGAAATTCTGTTCTAAAACATGAATTATAAAGGTCAAACGATTAGCAATTAAGCTGATTTCGTATGTACACTGTCCATCAACCAATATAAAGCTGTGTTTCCAGCTTAGACAGTGGCGACGCCATCTTTCATTTGTAGGGCGGGGGGCAAACGGACCAGCACAGAAATTCTTGGGGTCACCTTTTATATATATATATATATATATATATATATATATATATATATATATATATAAAATCATATTTTTATGTGACTGACATTACAATATATCTGAAAGGCGTAGCTCCTGCGAGGAAGAGCACTTGCCATCCTTGTCACTTCTCAAGTGTCATTACTGGCTTTACCCCTTCTATGAACATAAGGGATTAAATCGTCGTTAAAATACATGTCAGTATATACGTCATTTTAGTTTGGTGTAATATTAAGATAAACATACTTAATAAGTAGCACATATTAGGCAGCTTTATTCAAATTTTAGACTTTATCCATTCAGACGTACCAGTTCAGTTTATTCTGGCTCACATACTAATCAGTGTAGCATTTGAGTGACACCATTAACTACACTGAAAGCTAAATCTTTACAACTGCTCCGCATAGTGCTGATGTGAGGACAGTTGATATCTGAAAGCAAGGGAAAGATTGTTTATCTGACAATTATTTACTCTGTAAATATTTTATGCTTTGTAATTGATATCAATAAAGCTTTGCAATGATATTTAAATGAATTGATAAGTTGAAAAAATATACTAATGGTCACGATGTTATCGTTAAGATTTTGTTTCGTGCATCGATGTGAAGCAACGTGAACCTCATCTCTCAACTGAACGAACTGAACAAACGTTTTGATTTCTATCGTGGCGTTTGAGAAAACTGATCTGTACTTTGAAGGATTTGATTCATAGGAGAATCATGAGCTTTACTGCTATTGTATTCTCAAATGTAGGTTTTCTCAAGGTATTTCATATCACGATTCCTTCCCCTTTTATCGTATCCTCTTGCCAGCCTCCATAAGTAATTTCCGGTTTGTAATAAGTTTCTTTTTGCTTGATTATTGCTGTTTATGCTGATTGTTACTACTCACATGTAGCTCTATATGCTTGTGAAACTTATATAGGAACACGGTGGCGTATTAAAGGGTGTGGCTATCGGGCTTGAAATTAGTTATATGCACAAAGTCATTAAAATTTGTCGGCACATCAAAGAAAATATATGTGTTTATTCATGTCTTATGCATAGCTCCCCCCCTCCCCGAAACAAAATCTTAAATACACTACTGTAAACAGTTTTCTCTTCCCTTCGCGACTCTCAGGTTGAGAAACCCCACTCTAAGATACCAAGTGTGTAAAAGTTAACGGAATTTAGTACGTAGTATACCCTACTGGATTTCTATTTATTTACTTTTTCCTCTGAAATTCAATTTGAGCCAATTTTCTGTGTCCCAAGAACCTATACTAATTTCAGATTATTGTATGTTACTTCTATCGTAGCGTAGCAGATCCTTTAATAAATGAAAGGGCGAAAAAAAATAACTTCAATGCTCTTTTCTTTCTCTATCCTTTTTTCGGAAGAGAAGCAACGGAAGGCTTTTTAAAAAATGATATACCAACGACGGTTAGGTGAGTTCCTCCATTCGCTGGCGCACTCTAGCGGAGGTGATAAGATTAATCAAGGTCAGGAGGTAACGCGCTCAAGCGGATGTGGTAGGAAATACAAATGACCCAGCTCTCGTTCCGGCCAAAGGAATCCATTAATCGAACATTTTCGCTGGATCGATTGCTTCCTAAAGTATTTAAAGCTACTGAACAACCAAAAGGAGAAGAAAAGAATAACGAAAAACAAAGAAAGAGAAATAGAAGGAAGTCAAATCACAATGTATCCAGCGAAGAGTCATCATTCTTTCTCGATGCAGTTGTTAGGAAGTATTGGTATCGAGAAACTGGTCATTAGGGGACTTTCCCTTTATAATACTTGAAATAAAATTCTTTCTCAATTCAGAAGTTTAAAGAGGAATATCCTTTATGTCAACTTAGAAATTGTGCTAATGAGGACTTTGTATAGTTGTGTTAAAAGAAGTTTTAAAAAACTATGTTTCGTAAGTTCCGTATCATAGTCTTGGATCTGTCGGAAAATAAGAGGCCAGCAATATTTACTGATCGTACTAAAGGATTGTGTGTACGAGGGTGGATCAATAAGTCTTCGACCTGATGCCCTTAGACATAAGATCCATCCTCGGGAATCTAATATGTTGTGTTGTAGTCTTTAGTAGGCTTACACGTAGAATCTCAAGTATCTAACTCATTTTATTTTCTAATTACAGGTATGTGAAAGAACCGTTTAGTGCCATTTGCTGAAAATGGATTCGTCTAAGTACCGTTCATTGATAAATTCCTATTGAAAAAAAAAAAGAAAACAACTAAACACAAAGCAAATTCATGAAGAATTGGTGAGTACGTTCCATGATTCTTCCTCATCATATTTAAATGTAAAGAGAAGGTGACATGAATTCAAACTTGGCAGAGAGCCATGTAAGGATACACCCCGTGCCGGTAGTCCATGCACAGTGACGAATGAAGAAAACGTAAACAAAATTCATGATATCGATGTCTTGAGTGATCGAAGAGTAACTGTATGCAAAATCGTAGAGAAGACTAACGTATCAAATGGTACAGTGCAGTCAATATTGGTCGATGTTCTACACATGGGTGCCAAGAAATTGTCCATAGATCACAAGAGGCAGCGAGTGGTTAGTTTCCAAGAACTTTTGACCAAAATAAAGCATAATCCAAATAAAAAGGTTTTACAAGACATTTGTAACCTTAGGTGAGATTTGGGTCTATCATTTCGATCCGGAGACAAAACGACAATCTATGGAATGAAAACCCATGGCTCCCCATGCACCTATAAATTTCTCGACCAACACCAGGAAGATAATGGCATCAGTCTTCTTGGATGCTAAAGAAATTTTTTCATTGATTATTTGCCCCGTGGACAGAACATCGTAGATGACTATTACGCTTACTTAATCTGAAGTTTGCGCGAAATCACCAGGCAGAAACGAAGAGGAAAGTTGTCAGGCAAAGTGCTCTTCCATCAGGACAATGCCGCGATCCACAAGTCAACAGTTAATGGCAGCTATTCATGATTATAGCTTAGAATTGGTCGAGCATCCACCTTATTCACCAAACTTGGCCTCAAGTAACTTTTACCTATTACCGAATTTGAAGGAGTAACTGCGGGGAAGAGATCTGATAGCGATAACTATATCATGTGTGCAGTAGAGGAGTATTTTGACAGTCTCGGCGAAAGTTTTTTCTTTCTTTTTTTCTTTTTTTAAATAAGGGTATGCAAACGTTGGAATATCGGTTGACCAAGTGTATTGAAGTGCAGGGAGACTACGTTCAGAAATTAAAAAAAAGAAAAACGAAGATTGTATCTGTTTTCTTTCTACTCTAGGCCGAAAACTTATTGATCCTTCCCAGTATAATCAAAAAGAAAAAAGTGTTAGTATAATGTGGAAACACGATCTTAAAAGGTTTAAGATAGAAATTAATATTTTACAATTTTAATATTGGCAATCGAAATCGTCGTGTTTATTTACGTTTATTTCTCTGACATTAATTTGTTTTATTTTGTTTTTCTATCCACTTGTCAAATTGTCCAGACAAGCTGGAGAAAAAGAGCATAATGTCTACAAATGAGAATTATGTTGTTTGTATCCATTGCATAACTTCCATGACATGTAATACTGAGTATGCATCAAATTGTAACAAACCGTAAGAACATCTTACTTATAAACTTATTTTTCTTAAGCTGACAATTTTCTGCACATTTCGAGATTTTGGAAATGATACACTAGTATTTTTTTCACGTTTTCCGTACTATTTCGTCATACTGTCTGATTAAAGGTCATACTGTTCAATGTATCTCAACCATAGTTTAGATTTAGATTTTTTAATATGTTTCACCAGGAATTTCGAATTTTATTCCTTCCTCCGTATAAAAATAAGAATAAAACTAAAAAATGTCTTTCTTTCAAAAAGAGCTCTAAGAATTTGGTTTATATTTTATAAATTAATTTTTCAAAAACAACTTCGTCATGTGGTATAAGTAATTTGTTTGGGAAAATCGAGAAGGGGTAGTTTATTATTAGAGTTTTTTTTTTCGACGATTTTGTCTAAAACGAATCACGCAAGTTTGTTCGTATTTCACACACAGATATTTCATTAAGAACTTGACAATGACATAACTCATTTGTCCTAAAAACATCTACAAGGATTATTTTATTTTGGAGTGTGAGATTTTTCTGGATGATTTTCTTGGAAACCACTCAGCAATTTTGTTCATAGTAAATAAATAAATATTGCGTTAGTAACATGACAATATGGTATAATTCAATTGTAAAACAGAGATATTTAGGGATATATAGGCCTACTGACTATAAAAGGTGTTACAAAAATGTGTCATAATATTTTGGAGAAAATTCGTCTCACCAAAATAAGAAAAACAGCTTATACGGACATAGGCTCAAAAGTGGGTAGTTTCGGAGTTACAGGATGCGCGACACAGTTACAGGATCAGAGCGTGAAACAAGTGAACTTCAAAATTTCATAACCCCACTACTATGTCATAGTCGGGTCAAGACATCACTGAGGAGCTGGTATGTAAACTATCCAAATATCCATGTTTAAGAATGCTCCAGTACTTGCACACCAATTTTTTAGAGAGTTAAGTGAAGAGTGATCAAGTACTCCAAAACAGCCTTACTAAAAATGATTTACAAGTACCGAAAATTGTGAAAGATGGATATTTGGATAGATCACATACTAGTCATGTCATGATCCTCAGTGATGCCATGACCCGACTACGATCGGTCCTATAGTAGTGGAACTATGGACCTTTAAAGATCATTGTTTTTACGTTTTGGGCATACTATAACTAGGAAACTATGCACTTACGACCACGGGTTCATATGAACTTTTTCTTATTTTGATGTAAGGACTCAATTCCCAAAATATTGTGACAAATGTTTGTAACACCCTGTATACTGTTCACTTGCTTTCCAATGGATCTCATTTACAACACATATTCCTCTTGAATTTTTATTTACCCGATAGATTTAATTTACAATATGGCTTCTTCATTTACTATGTTAATTTTCCCAAAGATTTCATTTACAATATAGATTCTTTAGTAGCTCGTTTACCAATACCAACTTCGTAGATCCATTTACAATACGTGCATTCTTCGTCACGAAATTCGTTTGAAGTTTAACATCGTTTTTATCACCAAGGTTATACTTGTATGAAACGTTGAACCCAAACTACATATATCCTTATTGGGAATCGAAACAGGTATCCTATGCCAAAAGAACTATTTGGCCGTGTGAGAGATCTGTCATCATAAGTTTATATTTAATCCTTCTTCCTCTTCTACTGGTATATCTTAAGTTCACATCTTGATTAAAAACAATATTCATAAAAAAACGTAGAAATCTTCCAATTTCAATCTCTCTGAGTGGATTCGTGGATTCGCTTTTAAAATTAAAAGTAAAGATTCTTGATAATTCTTCCGCAGCTTCCATCACTCCATATCTCGCTGGAATACATCGACGCAACGACTCTACAAAATCTGCTATGATTATGGAAAGTCGCTCCTCTTTTCTCGTGGCTCCGTAAATTCTCGCTTTCTTTCTTTCCTTCGCTGTATTCATTCTCTTCCCATCGCCTCTTTCTATTTCCCTGCTATAGAAAGAATCATTATTATCTCGATTGTCTGAAAGCGTTTTTGTGTGACTAAATTAAAACTTCATTTTTAGTTGTGAGTGAGAAGCGTGTGTCTGTGCCTGCTTTTCAATTGGCGAGAATTAGGCGGATTCAAACAACCTCTTACCATTTCTATAGTATAGGTGGAATCAGTTTTCTCTTCTTTATTTTTAAAGTTTGGAAATCGAAAGCTTCACAGCAGAGAAAGGAAAATCACAGCTTATCCCCTCTTACACTTCAACACTCTTTCCTTTTGTAATGTCTGTACACTTCTCAAATACCAATGCTATTGAAATTTCTGTTCCTCGTTTTTCCCTTTAGAAGAGATTTTTTTGTTGAGTCGAGGAAAGGAAACTAAATTTTCAATTGTATCTGAATGGTTTGTTATGACCATATGATGCTGTATTTATTTGCTTGTAATGAAAAATCATTCTTTTACACTGAAAGTCGTGATCCATTCAAATTCTGAGACTCATTGTGTTGTAAATGCACTTTTTCGGGAAATTTAAAATGCCTTGTTTTGTACACCAATAGTTGAGAAAATTATTGTTATTATTATTATTATTATTATTATTATTATTATTATTATTATTATTATTATTATTATTATTATTATTATTATTATTATTATTATTATTATTATTATTATTATTATTATTGTGATAGCCAAAAATGAAATTTATATATCATATTAATGATACCCTCCAAGGGATTAGAAGAATAATAGGGTTCATTTTCAAACATTGGCCTGAGCCTAAAAATGCCAGTTCATATGCATATTTGTACAAGATCAAGACTAGGGTTCTGTGTAGTTATTTGGAATAGTATATGTACAACATTGGCAAACAAAATTGAGTGTCCAAAAATGTTTTATTAGGCTGCTATGCCGTAAAGTGAATAGAGATTATTACTCATCTATAGGGCAACCCAAAATCATAAAAAGCATAACAGCAATTTACACATATGGTTGGTACCTTGAACATGGGTGTAGTTGTCTAAGGGCCCAGAAGAAACCAATTTTAAAAGCATAATAATGCATAATTCTGGAAAATAAAGCATAAAGCATAATTTAAAATATATAGCACAATTCTTGGAAAATTCTGTTTAACTGCAAGCTTAACGTACTGTGTTAATATTTTGTACAACCAACATTTACAGTGCAAAATCTTCGAGAACCTAACAATGCAAGAGCTTATTTTTATTTCTGTAAACTTTTGGTGTAATCCTTTGAAGTGGAGAAAAGAAAAAAAAAAGGAAAAGAAGAAAACTTTCCGTGAACAGTGTGGTTCTTGAACTTGAGCACTTTCTGTACGTTTTAGTTGCATCTTTTACTTTCCCTTTCTGTATATATGCACCTCTAAGGCGCACACAAGTGATAAAGAAACTGACTCGAGTAAAGCATATCTCTTTAAAGTGCATTAAGTCGAAAGTGCGTTAAATATGAAAGAAACTGGTTGCATAAAATATTAATAAATAGATCAAGATTTTAGAATATTTAATATATAGTAAATATTATACATTATACACGATTAATGTAAAACATTGACTGAAATTAAGAATAAAGCATAATTTGGAAAAATAAAGCATAATAAAAAAATAAGCATAATGTGGGTTGATCTACTCATCTAGTTACGAATACTGGAATCAATTTTGAGGGTTACAGGCATTAAGTGACAATACAAAACTTATTGAAAAAGATTATATTCAAAAAATAATAGACAATAAATATAATAGAAAATACTTTTTACATAATATAGGCATAAAGACAGCAATGTATAATATGTGAAATCAATCAATATTAGTTCCCTTGAATTCAAATTAAGAAAATAATAAAAAGAAGATTACTAATACAAAACACAATATAGATAAAAGTCAGTTAAACAGAAATAATTCCTTGTCAACGTAGTAGAAATTATCAAGTTCTCCTTCTATCTAAAACAACGACCAGCTAAGAACAGCAGCCATAAAGTTACATTTTGTCTTAACATTTCTAAACGTTATTGGATAAAAACTATCAGTCAGAACGCATAAAATTTTCACATTGTTTAATACAGTAAGTCTAAAATGAGCTTAAGCAATCTGTCAATCCTATATTAATCTTAATATATCAAGCTTATATTATTATTATTATTATTATTATTATTATTATTATTATTAAACTACCCATAAATTCGTATTTATGTCAGATATTGATATATTTTAGTACTTAAAATGTTAACCTAAAAGTAAATACTAGCATTATATTGGTATCCACTACTAACAAAAAGTCTTTGCGAAAGAAACAGTCACAGTTTGTGCTATTGAAAACAACTTGGAATATCTAAATTTAGTTTTAAATGTACAAACATTTTTTTATTTCAAAATCTTTCATAAAGAAACACAATTTACGTATATTAAAACATTGCTAAATATTGAAAGTTTTATAAAGCTTTAGTGACATGTTTCGTATCTTGTTTGATATATTTTATTCGTTTTAATTCAACGGAGTTTCAAATAAGGTGTACTGAATATGGATCATTATGTAGAAGATATGATGTTTACAATGATTGACTTCAAAATTGCTCACTTTACTTCAAACGGAAGAAACTTCTTAGGCACATGCAACCATTCTTTTATTTTCATTTTTTTTATCTTTATGTGAAAGATTACTTGAATGGATAATGGCTATTTTCCCATCGGCTGTTTCTACATAGCATAACTTGCAACGAGAATCACGGATCTAATTTGATATACAGTACCTGAATTGCCCGTTCTTCGCATGTGAAGAATGGGTTTGTGGAAGTATTTGAATGGTATCCCTTCCTTCTTCTTTTCGAGATACGCATTTCAATAAAATGCAATGAATAATCTCCGTAATGTCACCCTCAACCCCACCCACCACCCTTTCTCATCCACTTTACACATGGGGACTGAACTCGGGCTTAAACGTCATTGGGTCTGTCACAGTTCATATCAGTGGTGACCCCTAAAACTAAGGATTAGACACTCATATCGATCATTTTCAATTAGTTTCATATGTCAGCCTTTCCCACTTATTCCATCCCGATGTGGATTAATGTGGGCTGAAATTGCATCGAGAGTGTGACTATTCATCTTAGCGACCCCTAAACCAAGGATTAGGGACTCATATCAATTTTTCGATTAGTTTCGCATGTCAACCCTTCCTTCCCACCCACTTCATGCCGATGGGGGATCAATGTGGACTGAAATGGCATCGAGAGTTTGACTATTCATCTCAGCCACCACTAAAACCAAGGATAAGACACTCCCATCGATCGTTTATAATTTTAACATTTCAACACAAATTATAGTTCGTTAATATACAGGAGACATATCATTCTACTCCCCCTACTAAAATATACTATGCTTGATATAAATGTAATGAAATACATCTAACGACTAGTGGATGACCCTGGGCATACTATGAAACAGAAGAAATGATCTTGTATACCAAACAGAATGTTGCAGGTTAAGACACATGTTCAACATTACATTACACTTTCCAGTTTCTCCAAGGAAGGAGAAATAGCAACGCAAAAGGATTAAAATGAATTACACACAGCAAATAGCATCACAGGTACCTATAGTATTATTTCAGCTCTTTTTCTTCGAGCTGAGAGAAAACAAGCTTTTTGCTGCAGCCAGAAAAAGGGGCAATTTTAAGTGGTAATAATCAAGCGGGAGAAGAAAGTACGGTTTCAAAAACATGAGATATTCGGTTAAAATGGTTAATCTGGTAACCTTACCCTTTCGTGAGACATACTTTTCATCTCCTTCTAATTTTTCTCCCTATATTTTATTATTTGGTCCATATATCTGACTTTTCGTTGTAGAAGACACTGAAAAACTTATTCTGGAAGGAAAATTATTTCGGACGATCATTTTACTATAAAAATAGAACAGATTATTGTAAGAGAAGCTTACGTCTAAATCTTCAACCATATTCCTAAAACGTACAAAATATAAAAGTTTCTTAACTACTTTCAATTATTTTCAATGTTGCGTAAGAAGTAACACTTTTCGTTTTCTAGTTGCATGTAAAAGTAAGTCTCTCGAACTCTGAGGATGAAAGCTATGAGTTGCATTTGAAATGTTGGGAGGGGGCCGCGGTGGCTCTATGGTAGAGCGTTCACTTCTGGTGCTAGGGGTCCCGGGTTCGATCCCAGCCCCTCCAAGTGAACATTGTGGTGGACAAACACCGTGTGCGTGGGTTTCCTCGGGGTTCTTCCGTTTCATCCCACTTTCTTCATTCCACCATTTCATTCATTACTCATCATCACCGTCTCCTTTAGCCTAAGCAGCATAATCGTGGGACGTAAAATTCAAAGATTTCATTTTTTTTTAAATGTTGGGAACAAAACAATAAGGATGATAGGTCAAAGTTCAAGGACTAATAAAGAGGCTCATATGCAAAAGGTTAGCACGTGTGTTTTCTGAGCACTAATAGTACCGCGTTCGATCTCAGTGAGAGCTCATATGGTTAGATTCAACATTTACCTGTACTTTTGTTTTGTGTAGTATCGGTACTGAAAGTTAGCGCTGAAACTCCAACAAACAAATAGCAAACTGTTTGTTTCCGATACTTGAAAGATAACGTACTGCATTAGTTCTCACAGATGAATAAAAAATGCGTTATATCTTTAAATGGACATTTCTATTAAAAGTACGTTGAGTATATATACACCGAATTTATTTAAGAACCACAAATTAGGTTTTCATCTTTCCTTAAGTGTTTTATTCTGCACTGTACACATGGTTGCTTGTACTTCTTGCTTACACTACACCAATGGCAAGCAATTTGTGTAGAAAAGGTCCAAAGAAAAAAATAGGCAATATAATTTATTAACAACAACAATGTACATTTTATAAAATTCTTGTAACATTAAGTGCTACTAGTGATTGAAAGATATGAAGGGGAATGTGATTAATGAAATTGTGAAGTCTGTTTTAAAAGTTTCTCATAATCTGCTTTGAACTGGGATCACTGATGCTTAAATCTGCCAGTTTAGAAATCATGTCGCGAGCCGAGTAAAGTCTTTAAGAAGATAGTATCAGGCCCACGGGCTGTAATTTGCCCATCAATGCATTACACCATCAGTAATAGTACTAGTGCATAGGTAATTGTTGCTGTAGGAAAACATTATTTTTATCCGTCTGGAAAAATGCCAGAAGGGAACTCATGTAAATCTGTATTTTTCCAACAATATACCTAGATATCACGTTCAGCAAAAAAAAAAAAAAAAAAAAAAAAAAAAAAAAAAAAAAAACCTTCATTCAGGACAATCACTTGCTATTAAAAGTAAAAAACCAAATGAACAAACTGATTGCACTATCTATATTCATACTATATAAATATCAAGGATGCGATAGACAAACTTTAGTTATATTCAGGGATAAAAAACTTTTCTTGAAAAATAATCCCCGAGACTTGGCAAGAATGTCACTAAGTCGTGCTCAACTACGAGATTTAATTAGTCATCAATGTAGATAGTAAAATCATCTGCTTGTAAATCCTTACCTCGTTTAGCAATATATTATTATTATTATTATTTTTTGACTTCTCAATACGTCTTGGTTTTGAAGTACAGTGAACTGTGTTTCACTGTAAGATTCCCTAGTTTCTATGTCAATGCTTGTAGGCCATTCTTTTTAAATATGTGCTGATGTTCTGAACTAAAAATCTCTACTTTTTTCTTAAAAAAAAAACGAAAAGTAAACTAGCATTTCCAAATCCCCTAATTTAGCCGCTAATTCAATTTTATCATACTTTTCCAGAGCTTTCGGTCTGGTTTCCTTTCATTCCACTTTGAACAGTTTATTTTTCTTTCTTTTGTGATCTTAATTTCCGAGTTACTCTGAGTTTGTACTTTAGGACCTGACATAAAAGCCATATCAAAGATCAACAACAAAGATTCAAGATTCAAGCCATATCAAAGAAGCAACAGGGCACTTACATTCGCAAGACAATCATCACACTACTCTTCACTGCAAAACTTAAATGCTCACACAATGGTCAGATGTTGAAAGTTAGAGGACTACAAGAACTCGAGAATTTCCTGTTACGGAAACCGTTTACTAAACCTAGAAGTTTCTATCCTCAGTAGACGACGTTGATCAAGATGCAAAGCTAGATTTCCTGCTTTAGCACGTTATGCATTGGCAATATTTCAGGGTAACTAAATCTATATTTCAGAAAGTCTCTAAAAGATTATTACCATTTTCAAAATTCAGAACCTCAGATTTTCTGACATCTCTTAAAATTTAACTTCTCGAAACTAGACTATTTCAAAAAACAACACATATTGTGACAAAATAGTCAAGTTGCAACCAAACCCAAAACAATTCATTTCATTTTCATTTCTTATAGAACCAAGTAGCTCTAATAGCTAAATATCGAAGACTTTTCCAAGGTAACTATTTCAACAACTTGTTTCGATAAATATCACAATTTGTTGTTTGGTTAGACTTTAAATTAGAATATTTGGAATCGTTTCCAAAATATTAGATGTGGATGTTAACAGGAAACCTATAATGATCAATCTGCATTGAAAATTATTAAGATGAAAAAATGAGGACAAAAATCAATTTTACTATATTGTTCTGTAGAGAGTCGTATACCAAACGGGAGGAAAAGTTTGAAGTATCTAAACAGTGTCTCTAAAACTTTGGAAGCGTGGATTTCAAGTCCAGATTAATAAACGACATTAAGTTACGAAAATAAAAGAACTAATTGATAACTATTGTGTGAAAAAGCATTAAAAGAATTGAAAACAGAGGAATGGAGCAAAGGATAATGAGTACCGGTATCTATTCACTAATTAAGAAAACTAGAGATAGTATCGAGTATTTTTTTTAAATAGTAGTTAGATAAGATTTATCAAGACTTTTTTTCTCCTGTTTTCGCTCGAAAATAAAAAAAAAATATATGAAATCAATAGCTTAATGTTGTATCTTTATGATGTGCAGGTAAATGGAGGTGGATGATAAATACAAATGAATGATGAAAGAATTCGTGAAGCGAATATAGTGAAGGAAACGTGACAACTATGAAGAAAGACAGGAACCAATGTTGTTCAGATGACCGGAAATAGTACTCACCATCTTCGTACTAAATGTAGCGCTGAACTGCAAAGTTGCTGTTCCTCCCATTTGTCCCCAGAATGCCCTGAGAAAAGGCGAGGATGTTGCAAGATAGAGAATTATTAAAAAATACAACTTAAGATGCAACCTGTAATAAGCCTAATATTGATGATAGAAATTTCTTTAAATATACACAAATCAGTCATTTCCAATGATGTAGATTCACGATTTTGCGGTCAGAGAAGGTACAGAGATAACAGAACAAATAAGGGGAGGGAAAGGTGCAGAGGAATGGAATGAAACATATGTTATCAGGGCATGAATGAAGATGGATCCAGGACTAGCTTATTTGTGATGCCATCGATTACACCATCGATGATCTTGTTTGTCTCTCACTACTGACTTGTGTCAGTCATCTTTCCCGTCTGCTCCTTTGCCATCTGTGTTGTTTGCTGAGAATGGGAGCAGTAAACGATGATGTCACACAGCATCCATTTGGAAATGAGTTATTTATGTTTTATTAAGCGAAATTAAACTCCTGTATAATAAATGTTGTCCCTCCCTATAGTTCCAATTTTATCCCCAATTCCAAATAGGTTTCCATTAATCTGTATTACAATAGGGGTTGGTGTAGTTGAACAAATATAGAATTTTCTACATTTCCCATTTCCCATGTGGGATATAAAACAAAAATAAAATAATCACTTCATCATTAATATGAAAAGGAAGATTTTGTTTTTGGAACAACATGTTAATGTTTGGTATTCAGTATTGTTGAAATATGACAGAAGTAACAAACGTGTCGCATTATCATTATTAATAGTTTTACAAAGTAATTTATTATTTTTTCCTGCGTAGTTAAAAATAATATTTATACACACTTCCTGTTATAAAAAGATAATGTTCATTAATTATGTATAACATGTTCTAAGTTGTAACTTAAATTACGACAACAAATTTGACTAATGTTTCTTCTAGATTGTAAGATTCTGTTCACGGAAAAAGAAAATGACCCTATGTTTTTACGAGCTGTAGAAAAAAAAATGATACAAAAAATGTTATTAGACATATCTCACGTAGAAGTGATGTCTTTGTCACGAAAAAAGGGAAGGTTGACATGATAATAAGCAATTTATCAAAGTTTTCTTTTCGTACTTGACATCTCTTGAGTGTTAGCACCTCACACATCGCACATTCGCGTAACACCAAAAGCTGTCTGTGGCCAAACCCACCTGCAAAACAAAGTGAAACGCGTGCTGTTGACGGCAGATGAATGCATGTTATGTTAGGCAGACAATAATACTCTCTAAAGGTCAATTTGGTCTTTTTTTTTGTATTGTGGTTGTTAACGTTAGCTTCGAGTAAGGATTTTAGCATAAAAAAGGTAATAAAAATTATAATATAGGTAGTAGGCAATTACCAATTTATGAAATTATATATTTTGTCAACAATATTATACAAATATTTTTTTATATTTCATCTCACATAATATTCGTGCTTTCCTATACAACTTCAAAAGAATATTTTATTATAACGATATAATGATCAGACAAGAAAATTAACAATACAAATCATGGGACCTGTGATGTGCTAACAACACGATTTCCGTTTTCAAAATGTTGCTTTGTCGGTTTAGCTTAAATATATTTTAAGACATCCAAACAACCTAATCAGAGTAACGTTCTACACTACTATGATGAGAAATGAAATAAAAAGTTTGATCCCTAGAAAGCCCCATCTTGGTAATGACGTCTTAGACTTGCTATATTAAGGTATGTTGAAGCTTCAATTGGATTAGATTGTTTGTACTTTTCAGAATCGAGACTATATGAAACGTGGACCTAGAGCTTACCGTAGAATTCGAACCACATGAGCTCCCACCAGGAATCGACTCCGGGTCTTTCGCATCGAAGACGTCTACACTAAACATATAATCACAAGAGAACTCTCGAACCTTCCAGGAAGGAAGTTTAACGTATTTTAATTTTAGTCGTATAATGATAGTTCTATTGATGATATTTATAATAACACGCAAATAGGTCAAGGGAATAGCATCTGATAAATCTAGCTCATGAATATGTTAGAAAAAATGGTAAAATATTTTCCGTGTTTACTAAAGTTACAGTCAGCATATATGGTCAAAATATTCCTAATTTTCTGTTACATTAACAACTTGAAACTTAGCACAAAAGTAAGTTTACTGTTACCTTTCCTAAACTTTGTTTTCCAGCTAATTGTATCAGCCAACGTTGTGCAGCGCCTCAGCCTCTCGTGTTCATTTGCGTTTCCAGATTATATTTGTTTAACGCTGATCAATACTTACACGCTCCTTTTATCAACATTGATTTACATAGGAAATTATTCATTTCTTTTCTCTAAAATCAAGTGGAGTTTCAAAAGTTTGATTTTACTGTTATGTTCTTTAACAGTAAATGTTCTCAGGTTAAATGCCTGTTGGTTTTTCAGAAAGAATTCACGTTATGTATAAATTTATCCTTTTAACATATAGATTTTGAACAGAAAGGTGTTTTGATTTAATGCATTTTTTTTAAAAATTACTCAATTGAAATAATCATTTAAGGACGTTGGAAATGATGATAATACTGATGATTAACAACTCAACGATGAAATACATTCATCTGTAAAACTCTTAAAATAAAATCCCGAGTATACTGCCGAAACCAAAGAAACCAATATTACCTACTCACCTTCTAAAAAAAAAATTAGCGAAAAATTCATTTGAAAAATTAAAATAAACACAAAACGGTATTGATATACCAATTAGTGTACTTAGACAATTCTTCATCTTTTATGAACTCTGTCATTGGTTTTAAATGTATAAATAATTGTGCACGGTAAGCATGAGATATATTGTTTATATATTACTGGCTGTACGATAAACCCTGAAACACGTAAACCACAACTTCAACAATACAAATCCGGTGAAAATATACAGAAACATAATAAAATGAGTATACTCGTCCTTTTAAAACATGTATGGGAAAACGGAAGTTAAGACGAGTACACTCGGATTTTGTATTTTTGATAAAATTAAATACTCGAGTATAGTCGGGGTTTTATATTAAGCAAAGTTTCGGGAGGACACTCTTCGCAATTTTAAGACTTAGAATGGGATTTTACTGATTTGATATTACCTATTATTTATAATTTTTCAAATGCATTTAAATATATCTTACTTTGTGAAAGTTACATATTGTGATATATAACTTTTATGTTTATAAATCAAATTTAACTTAAATAATATTAACCTCTTAATTAACTCTATTAGAAGTAAAAACACTTATTCTTGAATATTTACTAAAACTGTTAAATCCAGTTTGTCTTCGTTTTTCCTGACCCTAAAATTCATGATCACTTACGTAGTGTGGAATAGAAAATATAATATTACGAAAAGTATTCTAAATTTCTTAATTTAAATGTGTACTTTCAACAAAATACTTACCCTAAAGATTAGGAGAAAATGCAACAAGATTAGCAGCAGTCATTAGCTCATGATCCTCTTGGCTGGACTATTTTTAAATATGCTGTATATTGTTATATTTAATTAAAAAACTACTTGTTAGTCTTAAAGCAAGAAGGTAATATTGAAATATTTTAATGGAGGTTATGCTCATCTGTAAACATTTTTCTAATTTTTGGATAAAAAGCAAAATTTAGGGTAAATTGATCGGCTACATTATGAGTGAAAAATAAAATTAACTAAGTACATTGAATGTTACTACTTGTAAGCTAATGAAAATTTAGCTGATATTATTTAATTTAGTTGTGGTCACACATTTTTTCCTAACAATTCAAGGACTAATAGAAATTCAATAAAGGGAAGGAGCAACTGCATTGAGTCCAGTAACTTGTTTCTCTAGCTTATGTTACTTGATTCTTTTCTATCACTTTCAGTAACTGCAAAAGTATAACAAAAGCGCCTTTGGTTGAATTACTGCCAAGGGATGATGACAGCAAAAAGTATATTGACAATTCGGAACAGATTCTTGTGTTCCCAATGTTCTTATGGAGCGGAAAATTTTGTGTAAGTGAATTCGACGTTGATTTTCTTTTTTCCTATGCTTCTTCGCCAAATCCAATAAAACCCCTTGTTATACATCTTTTTGTTGTATTTTTAGAAATACTTTTCCAAATTTCATGTGAGGAATAGGTATATGAGAACTTTAATATCAAACTTCGCAAAAAAGAAAGAAAAAAACTATTTTTTTCAACAATTGTGGATTTTACTTTCACTTTTTTTTTTTTTTTTTTTTTTTTGCATGTTCCTAGACAATCATAATATCAGTCAAATTGTTGAGATCAGAACTTCTCCACTTGTTAAATAGGTTCATGGTTCAATATTTTTTATTGTATAGGAAAACAAGATTTATTACACAATATCACAATACGTTGTTGAGTTGATTTTCAGTTTAACGTCCCTTTCAGCAGCGAGGCTATATGAGACGTGGACCTACTGATTAACGTGGAATCCGAACCACATGAGCTCCCGCCGGGAATCGAACCCGGATCTCCCACGCCAAAGGCGCGTACACTAACCACTTAGCCACGAAGGAGCTCTAATATCACAATACGGTAGAATTCCTTGCGAACTATACAATTCCAATATTCTAACCAGAAGTGGATTCATTACTAGAAGTTTCGATATACGGATGAAGGAGTAGATGAGACGTATTCTTGGAATCTGAATCTATATCGGAGACACGAAGCTCAGTGGTAAAGTGCTTACCTCTGGTGCGTAGGGTACCTGGTTCGATAGCCGGCTAAGTAAGTTTGAGGTGAACATGTCCGTGTGTTTTCTCGGGTACTCTTTTGTCCTCCCTCATTATCATTCCACCAATTCTTCGTTCATTCACTTGTCTTAATCGTCTTAGTCGAAGGGGCATAATTGTAAGACGTTAAACCAATAATTTTATTTCTGAATTTATATCAAAATATTTCAATCTTTCATTTAATCTCTCACGAGTATGCCTAAGGGAAACATGCGAGTTCCGTTCACAGATCTAATATGGTAATTTTTGCATAATATCTTGTTAAAGGGGTATTTGAAACCCTGGGACCCTCCTTGAGAACCCCATTGTTCGGAACGGATAATATAACTTCCGGTAACTTGCATTCCCGTTATCATCGGAGCTCCCTCGTAGCCATGCCTTTAGTGTACGCGTCTTTTTCGAGGGAAACCTGGGCTTGTTTCTCGGCGGGAAGTCATGTGGTTCGGATCCCAAGTAAGCTGTAGGTCCATATATCATTATAGCCTTACCACTGAAAGGAACGCTAAAGTCAAAATCAATTGAATTCAAAATCAAATCAAAATCCTTGTCATAAGAAGAGATATGAGCCGGAAAATGTAACTTTCGGTAGCTTGGATTTCCGTGTCATCAGAGTTCCCCCGTGGCCAAACTGTTAATGTACGCGACTTTGTCGAAGAAATCCCGAGCTTGATTCTCGCCAGGAGGTCATGTGATTCGGATCACACGTTAAAATGTAGAGCCACGTCTTATATAGCTTTAGCACTGAAAGAGACGCTAAACTTAAAATCAAAATCCTTATAATAAGAAGTGGCGAAATTACTTGATTCACCCGTAAAGTATAGTCTTTAAAGTTGAATATTATGAACCTGTCTATGATATTTGATAAAATGAAAATATTACAGAACAAGTGAATTGTATAAACTTTAACATTAGGGTGTACGGGACACAAAAAAGACGCAGAAAATGGCGTGTGGGCTTATATCTGAGATAGAAACAACGACAGGAACAGAGCGAGAGAGAGAGAGAGAGATATGGAAGAAAATATACCATGTACACTTAGAAAGAAGTGTCACCTAGAATTAAAAAAAAGACGATCGATTGAAAGGCAGACAGAATCTAGTATATATGTGCGTGCACTGAACGACACAACTTCGATACCACTCAACAATGGGTTGACGTTACTTGTTACTTTTGTTGGTACTATTTTCTGACAGTTGACAGCCAACTTCTGTCACAAGATATTGAGAAGAAACGACAAAAAAGAAAAGAAATTCAACATACACATATACGTAAAATAAAAAAAAAATGTAGAAATAAACAGGGAGACGAGAAAGACATAAATGTGCTCTCTATAAAACATGGTAGAAGAAATAATAAGAAAAAAACTAAATATTGTCCATTCAATCACGAAGTGGCAATGTGGCACTGTAACTGGCAATATTCTTGCATAATTTATGCTGTTGGTTAACATCCATTTTGAGCATCGTGCACTGAAATGTTTTTCATACAGCTAACCGTCGATAAAAAATGCGTTTTAAGATGAACCGTGGAGTGATAACTTTTCATTTTTCTTTGTCAAAAAGTTTTTTTTTTTTATTTCCAACTTCATACCTGTTTTGAATAAGAACCAAGTTATTAATTGGTTATGTTATATTCCTTTCTTAATACGATCCGCATTTCTTTATCAATGGCACAAATACTGTCAAATCTCCGTTCCTATTAACCTTACATTATAAATGACTCGATTTTATATGTGTCTATGTATGGTAGATTCCCAATAAGTATTCATACTAGATTTACGTTACATATAAGATACACTGAATAATGATTTTAGAACTTTGTATGTTTCATTTTTCTTGTAACAAAAAACGCAGAATTTCCTGAGAGTTTCTCATGCTGTTTGCATAGGTAATGTATGATAGTATGGTGCATGACACGAAGCTCGATATTGTTTCGATAGGAAACTGGAGACGGATTCTTGAATCTTATATTTAATAATCTAGGACTTTGCGAGGAAGTTTTTCTAAAGAGTGACATAAATCTATAATCTTTTGTTAACTATTAAATTTCTTTTGGATGAAATGAATGTAATATTACATTTGATGTTGCAATAATTGCAGACGGATCAACCTAAATACTTTTAACAAGACAGCATTACGTGTCACTCATCAACGTCTCCTGCAACTCATAACTAGCTATCTTATTCATAATTAAGGTTGAACACTAGAAATTAGACAAGACTGTTCCAATAGAAACAGGAGCACTGTCCGAGACATGACTCACAACACCTTTTTAAGACGAGATAGCCTCAGATCGTAGGAAACTCTAGTGACATCATAAATTGAAAGAGCCTTTTGCTTCGCAGTTATTTAACTTAATCTCTCCTAAGTTTTTCTCATGGCACTACTTGAACCATAAGATATATAAAGAGTTGTTCAAGAGTGCTGAGTGAACTGCACGAAATCATAGCAGATATCACACAATGCGGTGTTGCAGCTTCAGTTGTATTTAGAGGAAATTGGATGATATTTTTAATATTTGTGTGACAGAATTATTTTCCCGCAGTTACTGTGTCATCAGAACTCATTATGCTTGATATGATTTCCTTAGAAATTGATTTCCTTATCCTTGATATGGTTTCATACAAAAGCATTTCCTTAGGAGAAAATGGTTTGGTACGAATTACAGAAGACTCTCTTAACCCTTGTCATTTTACGACCCCTTTTACTACATCCTCTTGCCTACGACCCACATTAGTGAATTTGGTTTGTAAAAATCTTTTGGTTATTGCTACCGATCGCTTACAGTTGTAAATTGTATTTGTATTTTTCTTTTATTTCAATATAAAATTTCTCACCAGTTTCATTACGCTTTTATGTTAATTGTTTTTATACTCTTTTTAGAAAATGTTGAATATTGTTTACTGTTTTTGACAACAAACATGGAAATAAAAATGTGTGTATCAAAATAATATTTAAAAAAATATTTTTCGCTACTAGGTTCTAAATATATTAAACTTTTTTTATCTCCGTTCTCGATACTCATCTATTCCTTTTGTGATCTCCAGGTTGAGAAACTCCGTATTTACAGTATAGTTGAATATAAATCAAAGTGCTAATTGCTACTTTCGAAGTTTTCAAGAGTGTATTTTATTGTTTTATTTTCGAATTTCACACTTTTACCCAATATCTTTTTTTTTATATATAAATTAAAAGTTTGTTTCGGAAAACATACAACTAGGATCATATATGAACAGAAAGGTATAGGTTTTGAACATGATAATGCCATTTAATATACGTAGCTTGACATTTACCAGCTGTGTATTTGACGCTCTTGATATAGCCTGTATATTCTCTTATTTGATTTTTTTTCTAAGTGAAGCACAAGGGAAATATGTATTAGGTGTATATCGTACGCAACCGATGAAACTAATCAGATCTTAACCAAACTTAATATGGTAGACCTTGATAAGTTTACTATGCAAATGAAATATTTTGATATACAGATTTTTGGTTCTTGAGTTATGGACTAAGAGTTAAAATTTGGATGTAGTCAAATTTTCGCAAATAAGTAAAATAAAACAAAATCTAATTGCTATTTAGAACAAACATACATGAAGCAAACTTGTTACTGAACATTAATTTGAGGATAGGTTACGTAAATGATTACACGACAAAGTAGTTACGAGTTTGTTGTAAATGCAATAAAGATTTGCTTAAAATGTTTATGAAAGAAAACTTTTTTCTTCCATCAGTAGTAAACCAATTAGTTTTTCTAAGTTATTAGATGAAAATCATGCCTCAGTCTTTATATATGGGATTAAAAGTCGTTTACTTTTGAATTTTATAGTGAATAAAATTTTCAAATAAGAGAAACTAAACATTGTCCAAAAAAAATGCTCAATAATACTATTATTTAATATACTGTAATTTGAAACAATCAACGACAGTAATTAGAGTTGTTATAAAAGTCATTTTCAAGTGTTGCGTTCACTTTAATACTAGTGAAACTTTGATTTTTAGTACAAAGTATAATTCAAATACTTTAGCAAACATAATACAATATGGTGGGACAGGTTTTCAGCTGCGTTTACAGGAAAATGGATGACATTCCAATATTTGCGTGAAAAAATATTTTATTATTATCGTGTGACATACTTTTATCTCAAATACCCTGAAAATGTTTGGATATATTACCGTTTTTATTTTATCGTACTACGTAATACTTATTTTCAATTATCTTTCATCATTTATATAGTTTCTTTAATTTTCTTTCTATATTCGTAAACTATTTATTCTTTAAACTTTTTAAAATTTTAAAGTCCATTTTATTGAATGTTCAAGAATTGATAAGTAATATTCCGTCATCATTTCTCGATTTTTCTCGTTTATGTTCAAATATCTAGACTTTTATAAGTACTTGTTGATATTTTTGTTGTTACATTCATGTAAACTATAACTATGTATGTAATGCAATGTCTTTACAACGAACATAAATATTTTATTATTCTAAACTTGTGTATGTATCCCTACCTTTCTTCGCAGACGTTTCCATGCAGTCATTCTTATGTGATGATTCCACACAGTCACACATATACATGTAATACTAGATTTAATTTCTTACTGGAATATGAACAAGGATGTGATAAGCGTAATAAAATGAGCGGCCATGTTTTAAAAATCTAAACTGAGCCTTTCTGCAAATTTGAATGTCTTTTTCTATTTTTCCTTTTTTCCTATTAAAAGGAGAATCTGGTGTCGATACGATTAAAGAAACATTCGTTATCTCAAGCCCTGAAACCGTATAAACTCCCATATAAATGTTTATTATCATCCGAAAACGCATGAGTAGATTTTTAAAGATATATTACCTTTTCAGTTTAAACTAGACCTTCATTAAACATATCACATGGCATGCTTTTTCTTTTCTTCTTCTTCTTTTTTAAATTTCCTGCTGCAAGCAGAATTCTCTACAAACTTCGACAAAACTGCTTCTAGACTTTCTGCTTTTATTATTGTTACTACTAGTATGATAAATTTTCCTGTTTTTCTTTTTTTAATGTGCCCTAGAGGATTTTTAAATATGTAAACTTCGAAACATTATTTTATTTCACAACCACATACAGAAAAGAAGGGAAAACGTTGAATTTATTTAATGATCATTCTTATTAGTATTATTTCATGTAAAATTCGGTGAGCTTAAGCACTTGAAATGAATTGTTTTTATAAAGTTCAAATATGTAAAATTTCAATCAGACTAAATTTGCATCACGCCAGTAAGCCAATCGTAATGGTTGGAGATATAGTATGTTACAGAGAAAAAAAAGAGAGAGGTGAAGCTCATTTGAGCTGGTTCATTTGATTAAATGATAATCAGCACCACTAGAGTAAATTTTGAGAACTAAATGTTGGGTGTGTATAGTAAGTATGAGAGTGCTTTATACTGGAGCTAGTAATAAAAAGGATAAAATTTGATATCATATAATTGTGTATATAATCAACGAATTGTACTAAGTGTACTAAGATAGCTGAATATGTTGTTAATAAAGATGTGGACAAATGGATATATAAATGATTTCCTCAGGAATCTAAGAAATTGTGGCATATTAGTGCAAAGAGCTGAAAAAATTTATAAAAGAAGTCTATTATAGTGTAAAACGGAACTTACTTAACTGAACTTTGATTGTTAAATGGAAGTCGGTAAGTCCAAACATTTTCATGTACTTTTTATGCGATAAGAATTCTCTTAATCATCGTTCGTTAGGGAATTCTATTTGAGTTAGTTGGAATATTCATAAAAACTTGTTTTTCTTGAAAAAACAGTTACTATTTACCTGGAAGGAGAATTTAGCAAGATTTCGAGGTATTCGTAATTTTCTTTATTTAGTGGACTTGCCGAACCTAACAGAAAATTCAGTTGTGTCAGTTCCGAAATATTGATTTTGAATTAGTTAACTTTCGACTCGTGTCTCATTACTTCAGAAAAGCAAATCCAATGAATTAGAACGTTGGGCGATTTCTTCAAGATCGGGGCCACCATACCCATACAACTGTCCATGTTTACTTACTTTGGTAGGTGACATGAGCACAACGTAACATAAAGTACCAATGTGCTTTTTAAAATGAAGAAATCAGTATACCGAATGTAAGTCCTAACCATTGGAAACGACGTTCCAGGCCTTTCGTTTAGAATTTGCAATATTTTCGCAAATAGTTCGTAACTGAACTCCCTCGTGACTACACAGTTAGGGTACGCGTCTTTGGCGTGGGAGACATTGGTTTTATTCTCGGTGGGAGCTTTGTGGATCAGATCCCATATTAAGGTGTAAATCTATGTCTCTTACAGCCTCAGTGCAGAAAGGGACACTAAAAAGCCAAATCAAACAATAATCCACAAGATGCAACATTCACTTTTAATTGTTAATAGATCCGTATATTTCGTGACTATACAAGTGACAATATTTCTTCCACACTAGTAAATGCCACAGGAAATGGAAACAATGGTTAGATATTCCATACATTGAATTTTACGATTTTAAGCAGAAATCAGCAATTAATAAAGAATTCAAGAAATACAGTATGTCCAAAAAACGCTCCTCGATTTTATTTGGTTACAAAATGAAAACCTTGGGGAATACTGTGTTCATTTCTTGGGTAGACATGTACCCAAAAAATGAACACAATATTCCCCAAGGTATCCATTTCATAACCAAATAAAATTAAGAGGTGTTTTTGTGAACACACTGTAGTTCCCATTGACAAAGATAATTAGTCTCCAACGATTGTCAGACTACAAATCTCACGATGGGAGAACTTGAACCAAGAAATTTCCAATATGTAGTTCTCCTCTTCGAGGTTTTGAAATCTCGTCCCGTTGCATTATTTTCTAATCCGATGGTGCACTTCCAGGTAATGTTGCGAATACATGAACGTTTCCCCATTTAAATCGTGAATCGCAAGTAATCGTAGCAACATGTGACTTCAAGTCTTCGTGAAGATAAACGACACCTCTATGCTTTACAAGGACTGGCACCACGATTTACGAATTTCCGTTCACATATTACAATTGGTACGAGTACTCAGTTAAATTAGTCGCATGGTTAGATGACAGCAGTTTATAATACACGATACCCTGAGTAGTCCATCAAAAGCAGAGCGTACATATCCTTGGGTTTATGTAGTGGTGGTTTTGGATGTACGAAAGTGGGTTCATGTATTGCAACTAATAGTGATGGCGCCATGTAATGTCGAAAAGAACCCGTTTCTTATCTACGTCAGCACTTTGTCCAGAAACGCGCCCTTCCTTTGGTGAGGTAACAAAGAAACATGTCTCCGAGAAAAGCTAATTGCATTTTAGAAGATAAACGTATGGAATAGAATGTTAATATGAGGTATAATAAAGTAAATTATGGGGAGATTGATTTCATTACATTTTAAAAACAGTTTTGTAAAGATTTGATTTGAAACCTCAATGAAGAGTGACCTTTTCAAGGGAAAGTTTTCTTTCTAGTTTAAACAATTAGGTGAAAAGTTTTCTAAGCCTGTGAGCGGCAAAAAGATAAATCCAGCTCTGTTATCATACATTGTTTATAAAAGAACACGGAGCGGAAAATTAAGAAACAAAACTTTAAGTAGCGCTAGAGCTTTCATTAGATACAAAGAGTAATTGTCTTACGAGAAAATAATTGAGGTCTTCATACGAAGACAAGAGTTGAAAGTAAACGTTCCCATAGCCGCCTTCTACGTACAGATTTTCAGAAAACTATTTAAAAACGTATATATATATATATGTTGTGAACGGATTCCCTATTTGACGAACAACTTATGTTTCTTTTATTAGATATACTTGCTGTTTTGTACCCAAGATACTAAAGCATGTTATTAAATATTCATCCATCTTATCTTTGTACCCAGAGACCTTATACCTTATTGCTAGTGACTTTCCAATCAACAAAATATACCCATGTAAGCACTTCTTATGCAAGTAATATGGTTCCGTCTCCGGAGCAATCTCGATTTTATTAATTGAATAACCTGCTAGAGACCTCTTACGAAGTCCTGTATTATATAACTCCTGTATTATATACTTCGTCTATTTGATTTTTTCCTTTTTACTTTGAATATCTTTCTCGTGACTTTTGTATCTTGAGCTTGTTTTCGGTAAAGCTAAATCATTTTGCATTTTGTAACCTATGTGTTAACGTTTCTTTGAATATTAGGGATATGCGTTGTTCGTAAATGAAATGGAAAACAATCAACACCCATCTAAGAAGGTGGAAATAATGTATTTGTCGTAAAATAATGGTCGAAAGTAAGTTGAAGAACGAACTTCTATAGTGAAAATGTCTGTAATGTTATTTTACATCAAACAAAGTTGTCCTAGAAGACATACTTTTAATTGTAATAAGGATAGAAGTCAAACATGAATGTCTTTAAATCGAGTAAGGGGGTATGAACTTGCACTGATGTGTGCTTTTAAATGAAATTATTATGTCCGGCCAAATTTCCTTGGCACTATTATGGTGAATTTTACTTTGAAGGTTCAACTTTGTACTTGTACTTTGTATAAATAATCACAATGTTGGCATATTCGCTGACCCACATAAGGGAAAAACTGTTAAACTTATCAAGTTAAATACCGTTTAGCGTCTCATGTACACTTCACTAGCTACATAATCACTCATCGAAATGAAATTAATAATTTAGTTTGATCATTAATAATCCTCCTTCCTAGTCTAGTAGCCGTGCCTCTTGGTGCGCGAAGCACAAAATACGATTCACGGTGGGAGAGACCGGACGCTCTGCAAAGGTTGTCTACTCCATTTTAAAGTCTAATTATAATAATTCCGCTGTCACTACAAAGGACGAACGTAAATATTATTAATAAACTAATTTAGTTAAAAGAATCCTGAATAAAATTTTAGTGAATTGTCGGTTAAACAATCGTGAATCACACGTTTTAGCTAGCAGTAATCCTGCGAGCAGTTTCTCCAACATTTGGTGAATATTGGCAAAATTAACTAGAAATCCATAGTTAGCTTGCAATTTAAGAATTTTAGCTTTTCTACAGACTTATAGCATTATAATGCAAATTTATGACATAATAGTACATCTACCATTGGAAGCTCGAGTGTTTCAGGTACTATTTTGGAGTTGTATACATAATTTTATTGATAATAAAGACATTGTGATGTGCAAACTAAAATTTGATGACAAAAGTGCACAAAATTAATGTACAGATCTGTTTAAAATTTACAAGGACCAATTTGTGAAAATTCATTCAGCATTTTCTTCCCTGATTCCATTAAGAAACCTTTAGTAAGTGCTTCTGTAGTAAATGATTAATATTAACAAATATACTAATTATAATAATAATATTTCAGAGCAATATTCGTATTTTTTAATACTAACAACTGTGTTTATAAGTTTAAATTTAAGAAGGAAATGAAAATTTAATTTAAAAGTACCAATCATATAGAATGCGTGTCAGTGTGTATGTCACATTTTTTAAAAAAATTCTAAAACTCTTGCAGCAATCTTCACTTAAAGTGTTTGCTGAGAGAATTTGTGGGCAGAAAGAGGGACACCATCTGCAGTTGCCAGCAATCACAGAGACATTTTTTTCATTTTTCTTCCTTTTTTTTGTGTATATTTGTGGAGATGGAAGTTCACACATTGTTACCGCCCATTTTCAAAAACCACAGCTTTTTCCAGAGAACTCGAACATCGCAGATTTCAAGAGCTGTCACACTTGTAATAGACGAGCATAATTTGTTTTTCCAAGCTAAATAACATTTCTCCATTGGTGTAATACAATGTTTCCTTGTATTACCTTTCACATTTTTTTTTATCTGCAGACGACTAAACTTTCAGCTACTCTGCCGCGGACAGAAAAGTGAAAATGTCATCAGAAAACTAGTAGTTTTTGTATGTGTGGTTATTTGAAGTTGTCGAGAACATTCCTATGGATAAAATAACACTTAAACATGATTTTTACCTTAGCCCCTATTTCAGTTATTTTTTTAGTTTAAAATGTTGCTAAACTTGCTATTGGTAATTCCACACCGTTTGGTATTCAAAACAGCATTCCACAACAGTATAATTAGAGTCTCCTCTTTATAAATATAACTATATAAATCAATTTGCGAAGTTTCAATTAGTAAACTTCTAATGAGGGAGAAAGTGCAGATACTTTTTAGGCAGATAAAACATAGGAATAGGATCTCCTAGCATGAGATACATTAAACGTTCAACAGCAGTAATTAACATTGAAATCAATAAATAATTAGTGCGTAAGAGAAATAGAGAATAGGACCAACAGAGATAATTAAAGTGTGGTTTGCCAATATGTTTGCTAATACAAAACACAAAATATCTACCGTTATTTTTTATAGCATTTCCATTGTTAGCATCTCTCTCTTTTCGGCTTTCAATTTCTGTTACTATTTACACTATTTTTATTATATGTATAGGTACTTTGATATTACAAAGAATAAAAAAATAAATTATTAATTTAATTCAGCATGTATCATATCCACTATTGTTTAGATATCTCTATTTAATTTTGATATTGTTTGGATATTTATGGAATTTTTTATCTTATATCTGTGTCTACGCGTAAGTGTACACCAGGCGGGATTCGAATCCATACAAATCACAATTACATTATAACTCTGAAGAAAGCCAGTTAAAATAAAAATCAGTTTAAATAAAATAAAATGCAGATGAAATTTTAAAAATTTTAGTTTATTTAATTATAAATATATTCCTGAAAATTACTTGAAATATATAATTCTGAAATGTTAAAAGACATATAGTTTTCCTAAAAATCAATATACTGAGCTTAATTCATGAATTATAAGTTGTAGTATAACTTGTACTGTAAAAATGATATTTTCTTTACAGGTGAGTGATTCCCCTTTCCATTATGACGAAAGACGTGGTGAAGCACCTGACATAAGGTTCTCTTCAGTATCGTAAGTGCAATAAAGTGGTGTCGTAAATGTAAGAATTATTTTAACTATTAAAATTAATTCCTAACAATATTTTCTTCCTTGAAATATTTGCGTAAGTAATCAATGGTAATACCGACATCTTTTAGCAGACCAAAATAAATTTGTAGTAATCATTTTACAGTATTTCATAAGATTAACTATAAATGTTCAGTTTTTTTGGTACAGCTTACGATCAGAGGTAGTTATAGATGAGTTACGAATGCATAATGTTCAAATATGATTTTAGATCTTTCACCTTCTTATTCAACTTCTTAAACGAGCTTGAAAATATGGATTTGCTGCCAGGGCTGAATCCAAAACTTCTGCGAGTAGGGGACAAAAATATGGGAATATATTCGATATATCAATATACAGCTTGTTAATAAATTCTGTGTCATAAATTTGGCAGGTGATTCTGTAAAACAAAATTAAAAAAGAAATGATCATACAAAGATACATCGACTCACAAATGTATTCATTTGGCTATGGTTGAAACTGGTATATTGAAAATAAGCATAGAAAACTTAAGAATAGGTAGGGAAAACGGCATTGAGGGATGTCAATGCACACCTGTTTGGAGACAAAATAGAAAAGTCGCTACTTTGCTTGATAATTTACAAAGTACAACCTTAGGAAAGCATGTCGATCATGACATCAGAAAAGTATTAAACTCGGAAATGAACTGCATTCGCAGTAGAACAATTTCTGGTTCTATAATGCTATAATGGCTTACATGTAATGTGGTTAGTGTCAAGCCCGTGCTGGGATACTAACGAGGGCAGTGGATAAGCGACCAAAAGAGCGCCAATACAAACCTGAATACGTATTATATATAGTATGGCGCTAAATTCGTTGTACAAAAGCAGAGGGGTGATTCCTGAGAGCAAAACAAACAAAAAAGTTCTAATAAACATAGGGCAAAAATCGCTTCGTTTATATCTTATAAGCTGCCGAAAGCGTGGGAAAACAAACTTTAGAGTTATATATTGCACAAACTACTGAGCGTACACGTGATGCGGCATGATATCATCAAAGGATCCTAACCTGCTCTATCCAAATTTGCAGTTTTCAGATTTTTGCAATGGCGGCGCAAGGGATTCCCCAAAGGGCGTTAGGGATTCGCGGACATTTTATGACGTAAATTGAGTTGACAAGAGTATGTAAAAGATGTCTCACTGTCTGGAAATAGGCAGGTCAATACACATACACGCAGATAAATGATGACGGATAAGGTAAAGATCACTGTGTGTGGTCGCATACCTCCTTAAAAAGTACTAGTAAAAATGTTGTGCAAGGTTTTCCTGGAAACGTCACGTCGCCACAATGTAAAAACACATACAACACAAGCCGATAGGTAACAGAAAATGAAGAAATTGAGATTACTAATCTGCTCATATTAATGACATCTGAATTCTTTTCATGATGATCTGTCATTAATTGAGGAAATGAAAGTACTCTAGTCTCATTTGTGTGATGAACTGATCGAAATTAATGTGCTCAAACAGTTATGTGTATTATTATTATTATTATTATTATTATTATTATTATTATTATTATTATTATTATTATTATTATTATTATTATTATTATTATTATTATTATTATGCGTTCTTTCTTTGTCTCTTAATAGTAGTTCTTATTCAATTCCTGAAGTATCAAAGATAGATGTGTTCTCAAAAGTGTTGCGATATCATTAATATGAGCAGATTAGCAATTGAAATTTCTTTATTTTCTGTTACCTATCGGTTTGTATTGTACGTATTTTTACATTGTAGCGATGTCACGTTTCCAGTGAAATCTTGCACAACGTCTTTACTAGTACTTTTTGAGGAGGTATGAAACCACGCACAGCGATCATTTTTTTTATTCGCCACCTTTTATCTGCGTGTATGTGTATTGACGTGCCTATTTCCAGACAGTGAGACGTCTTTTACATACTCTTGTCAACTCAGTTTACGTCATAAAATGTCCGCGAATCCCTAACGTCCTTTGGAGAATCCCTTGCGCCGCCATTGCATAAATCTGAAAACTGCAAATCTGGATAGAGCAGGTTACGATCCTTTGATGATATCCTGCTGCAGCACGTCTACGCTCAGTAGTTTGTGCAATATTTAACTCTGAATATTGTTTTTCCACGCTTTTGGGCGGTTTTCGCCCTATGTTTATTAGAACTTTTTATTTGTTTTGCTCTCAGAAATCACCTCTCTGCTTTTGTACAACGAATTTAGCGCCATACTATATATATATATATATATATATATATAGTGTAAATTAATGTCAGGAAGTGACTCCTGTCTCCAAGATAAAAGGAGAGGTATGCCCCAACCGGGGAGTGTAAATGTCTTGGAACTACGATCAGTGGAATTTTCGAAAAAATGCAAGAATTCTTTAACGTATTGCAATTAGATCTTCTAGGCCAATGACAACGGATGATAAATGAACAGCTTCTCGTCCAAAATTAAGAATGTGTGAAAATAGAGGAAAAAAATAATTTGATCCAGATTAGGTTTATAACGACTATGCAGAAGACAGTCAGGTTACTAAGATGAACGAGAGTACAAAGTATTCTTCACATGACAACAATGATTCCCACAAACTATGCAAGCCACTCGAATTTCGCACACGAGGGACGATAGTTTCGTAATGTGCAACCAAAGCATCATACCCTCAGTGTAAATGTACTATGAGCTACGTGCGTGCTGGTACGTATACGCAAATATACGTACGTATATATATATATATATATATATATATATATATATATATATATATATATATATATATATATATATATATATATATATATATATATATATAAGGTGATGGTTCGCAAGGCGCACTGTACTCCTCACGAGTCCTTTATCAACAGTAATAGAATAATAGAATGTATTTATTTTACAGAACTGTGCTATACAGAAGAATAGGCCTAAATAAAACGGTTTGATGTGGTTTCGCAAGAGCGCCTTACGTAAAGCACTGTATCCATCACAAGTTCTTTATCAACAGTAACAGTATGTATTCATTGAACAGAACTGTGCCATACAGAAGAATAAATAAAACCGTGTATCTTTGATGTGGTTTTGCAAGGCAAGAAAACAACGGTAGAAGAACGATGTCCAATGTCATCAAAATGGGAAATTGCTTAAAGAAATACTAGAGAGGTCTATTGACACAATCTATTGACAGAGCATAATAGGTCTATATAGATTTCATAAAATTAACACCATCATCAACAAAGTTCGATGTGACGGCGCACCCGTTTTGACCCTGAGAGAAGCGTATTATTGTGTGAAAGGTGAAAAACAGCTTACAATTCAATACCTCAAATATTAAAGATGAAGTAAACGGAAAATAGGAAATAATATAAATTCATATACGATTCGTACAGACATCATGGCCGTATAGTTCAACACAAACCTATGTAAGGAAAATGAACAAAAATAAGCGAGTATTTTACGCGAAGGAACATAAATATGATACCTATGAGTTTAGTCGGAAAGTGGCACTCACTGTCGATAGTATTCATGTCAGATAGGCGTGATTGTGTGACGACGGAAGAATTAAGAGTAAATTGAAAAATTGTTTCACAGCTCCTAAGAAATACGATAAGGTTTGGTAATAATGAGAGACTGCTAACTGTGTTGGGAACTTGTGTATCATGAGGATAAAATAGGTCACAGAATTTACTTTATATTTGAAAGGTACGCCTATCTAGCAGCGTTATTCTATTTGCCTTACTATTAAATATGTCCCCCCTGAACAAAGACTACAAAAACACAGCACTCAATACTAAAGGTCTGATTATTATAATACCCCTCCATAACTTCAGACTCATTCACAATCACTAGACATTAACCCTTTCGAAAACAACATGTTCTCGAGAAAATGATATGCAAATTCAAAATCTCCATTAAAAATTACCTGAATCGCATACTGTTAAACGAATGGAGAAATATTACACATGGAATAACAGCTATCTTGGTATTATCCATTGCAATACATTTACAATAGATCATGTAGAAGAAAAGGGCTGCACGAAATATTAAGAAGTTACTCACATCTATCCTTCTTCGTCGCAAGTATTGCAGTTGAATATTTGTTTGAGTTGAGAATTCACATCTTTGTTCTTTGTCAACTGTTTTTGTTCTATTATCAAACGTTATTTCTTTTGTTCTTACATACGTCAAATACAGTACATATACGTATACATGTGCTATCATATTAGTTCATTTTCTATATTACTCAGTTGGATACCTTTTGATTTATCCTATGTCGTAAACTGCGTAGTTTCCGAGCGAATGGTTACCCAAAGAAAGCAATCTTAGAGCCGGAAATTTTCCATAATCAATCAACATACGCCTGGTGGTCCAGGGCATCGTCACAGACAGCAACCTGGTACTATCCGAAACCGCAGATGATAATCATGAGCAGTGACGACGCAAGAGATTTACCAAAAGACGCGAGGGATTCCGTAAAAGTCTCTGAAACAATACTGAGTGGAAATGGAAACAAGCATGGACAGATGGAAACATAAGTGGTAAATTAGTTGTCAGGAAGTTCACATTGTAATAGGATTCAACATAACAGAAGAATTTATACTCTGCGTGGTGTCACAACCACAGAGAAGAATTGACTGTATAGACATTCAACGAATCTCACAGAGATGAATCATGGAATATATTACAACTACATTGATGGTTAGATATTGGAGCATTTGAGCAGTTTCTTCGTAAAGCAGAAGTGAAATCAATAGATAATCTCTAGGTGGGTGTTAGTTTGCTTTTCTCCCGTTTTCGACAGCCTCTAGTTCGGAAACTAAGAGCTTTGCGACATATATATATTTATATGAAAATCTTTTTATGTATTTTGATGAGCACAATTACGACATGGGATTTATTAACAACCTGTATATATAACTATATGGCTATGGAAACTAAAGGTTCAATGCCGCAATCAAAAGAAGCTCTCCATTAACTTCTTTCCGTAGCCAACTGGATCCAGTTTCTACTTTGTATTCGTATTTTGGTGCCGGGGATGACCAGGCGTATTAACACAGAAATACCTCCTGAACAATTCTTGCCCACTCGTCTCGTTTAAATATCAAAAAACAGTTATATTTTCCTTTGAGGAGGGGTGAGGGCCCCTGTGCCTTATTCTGGCCCAGCCACTGCTTTATATCCATTTCAATCTGACTACACATTTATATTTATATTTTGATTTTGAAAATAGAAATAACCATCAAACGTGTGTCTCATTATGCTTATACTGCATTATGAAAGTCGAACAATTAATAGAACATTTAAACCCTAATATCCTTCCCTACGGGCTCACATTCTAGAAAAAAGCACAGAAAAACCACGAGTCTCTTTAGAGAACAAAATTGTACACTACTTTTGTGGCAAGTAATAAAAGAGAGAAACGAATTATAGAGATAGAGAAAGAGAGAGAAGTTACATTATCTGGAATGCAACTATCTCTATTCGCCACGCGATGCCTTTCTGATACCAATTTTCGAACTTTCTGTTTAACATCGATTTGTTTTGTGTGAAATGTTTTTTTTTCTCCCTTTCTGTCGCCCTAAAGCCCACAAGAAAAAGGAAACAGTGTAACTGAAAGGAGAGACTGGAAACAAAACGAATAGAAAAAGTGTAACAGCAAGGAACAGAGGCAAGAAGTTTAATTTGTTTCATTAAACAATTTAAATGGTAAAGGGAGAATTTTCTATTTTGTACAATCCTTAATTTCTTTGGGTAGAAGCCTGAGATACAACTCTAAAATTGTTCAAAGAAAAAAAATTCACATGTTCCTGTATATTTGGTTTTTCTTACATTTTTTAGTTCAGTTGAGAAATGAAATTACAGACTTAAGATAAATGAAAATTTTTGCTTTGAGATTAATGATTATTAATGCAGATTATTACGAGATATGATGAAATGAATTACACCCATGTGATACTTATTGATACCGCAGTGCCTCAGGAATAGAAACGGTTTAACAACAAACAACAGAGACAAAAAGCGCTTACATTTATGATGAGGGTGTCCCTGGTTTGATCCCAGCTCAATACTAGTGAGCTTTCTGGTGGACATGGGTTTTCTGTTTTTTTTTTTCGTTTTATCCTACTTTTTTAAAGTCTACAATTTCATTCGTTTTCATCACCACTGTCTCCCTTTACCTTGATCCACAAGTGTAGGACGTTAAACTAAAATAATGTAAAAGAAATAACTCGATAGTTTTAAAGGATTTTTTTGTAAGTGGGACTTGTTTATACAGACTTCGTCTTTTGTTTATTTCTCACTTAAGGAATTTATTTTGAAAAGCTCAGCTCCAACGAAATAAATTAACCTAACAAACTTTCTATTCAAAATATTGCACATTCGTTATCACGGAAAATCAATAATTGACTCTAAAGAAGTAACTCGATTGCCTTTGAAACCCGGAGATTCAGTGCCGCGTTCACGAAAACTCTACATTGACTTCTGTCCTTAGCCAACTGGATCCAGTTTCTACTTTGTACTCCTATTTTTGTGATCCATCTTAATATTGTCCTCCCCTCTGCGCCTAGGTCTTCCTAATGGTCGTTTTCCGATTTAATTTTTAGTTAAAACATTGAAAGCGTTCTTACTTTCTTCCATTCTGACTACATGACCTGCTTACCTGAGTCTTCTAGCTTTGATGACCCTAACAGTGTTTGGCAAACGATTTAAATTATGTAGTTTCTCGTTATGAAATTTTCGCCATTCCCCATTCTCTAGTTAAACTAAACTGAGAAAAAATCTTGTAAGTTTAAAACGTTTCTAAGTGGGTCTCGTTTATACAGACTTGGTATTCAGTTTATTTGCAGTTAAGGAAGTTTATTTTCAGAAGCTTAATTCCAAGAAAATTATCTAATGTAGCAAATTAATCCAGCACATTTGTTATCACATCAAATCACTAAATTGATCCTATTTACGGATATTTAATTGCATAGCATGAAATGAAATGAAATCTAAGTTTTACGTTACACAGTTATGCAGGCTAGGCTAAAGAAGACAGCGATGATGAAAAACGAACAAAATGGTGGAATGAAGAAAGTGGGATAAAACGGGAAAACCCGAGAAAACTCTCACACACGGTATTTTTCCACCACAAATTTCACTTGGCGCAAGCATGGATTCGAACTAGATATCCCATGCACAAGAGGTGAAAATCTACCACTGAGCCACCATATTCTCTTAATTGCATAAGATTTTCAGAATATTGTACGTATTTGATTACAAGAAATTGTTAGAGGAAAGTTTGAATATTTATTAACATGAATTGAGGAAATAGTAATTGGATTTTGTTTGCGTCTAACCAACTAATTAATTACATCATGAGAAGCAAGTCTTGGAAATAACCTGTAAAATAATAACGTTGTTACAATATACTATATTCCTATCAATATTGTAACATTGATTATTGTCCATTCACTTTGGAGCCGGGGATGACGCGTCATATCTTTAAATACTCCAACAATTCTTACAATTTGTTTGTATAAGTTGGGTCTTCGGCTTAGGAGAATTTATATTTCTTCATTCTTACACAAAAACTATAGAAGGACTAGCAAAGCATTAGCAGCTGTAACAGAGATATTAGCTAGTTTGTAATAACAATAAACTGAGTGGAAATTATTGTCTAATATATTGACAGAACAAAATTATTTTGTGTCAATCCATTTAAAATGATATTATGAGGATCTATCAAGTATGAAGCCTAAATCTTTACTAAATAACGTACGGTGATACTAAACATAATAGTATCTCTATTATTCTACTATTCTCATTTTTAAAACTTCTTTATTAGAGAAAATATTTTTAGAAATATACATATTTGTGCTATACTAGAATTTCTAGAGGTATAACTAAAATTATCAAGTTGATTCATGCATAGACCATATTCAATACTATGGAGACAAAGAGAGTATGTTTTAGTAACAATACGAATATGAAATGAAATTATCAAAAAAGGGAGAAAGAGAGAGACACATGTCTAAACTACAGTTGAAATGGTATTTCTGATTACTAAGAACGGTCGGTTAATATCCGCATTACTTTGTAGCTTTCAAACTACGTTAGATTCACTCTTCATTGGTCTCTCAAATATCGGTTATTCTTGAAAGATTTATAGTGTATTCAGAATTTTTACTCGAACATTGAGTACAGAACTCTAAGCGTTTTAGAGCCGTCCTCGGAATATTTTAGATGCGTCCTTGGTTTAAGTTAATTTGATTAATTAATTTCGGTTCTGACAATATAATTTTATCGTATGTCCATGAGTATAAAGTAATATCTTCCAACGTTTATCGAACATTCATATACAATTGTGTTATAGACTACCCAAGCAAAACAATATTCAACTCTGAATATAATTATTTAAAAAATGATAGCACTATTTGCATATAAATGATAATGCTTTGCACAAACAAATTCTTTGAATAGAAATCTAAAATTTCTAATAGTTTTTGTTACTTACAAGTATTCAATATTTAGAATGAATGTAAACATTGGAAAAGTTTTGAATGTTTACAATTGGTAATCAACTAAGTTTTTGACATTTCTAATTAGTCAGGAATGACAATCATTATCTTGTAACTAGAATTGTATAGCTGTTATACGAATATGAGCATGCATGGTATAAAAATAATTCAATCTTACTATTAAATTCGAATATGAGATAAACGTCGAATAAATTTACTAACGTCTACGAAATGTTATGATTTTGAAAGTTTTAATGGCAGCTTTAGAATTGATGTGATTAATTTCTCTTTATCTCAAATAATAACAACTTGAAGTTTTTAATCAAATTTAGTATAACTATCATTATTTCTGCACAAAATATTTTGAGAGTTACAAATTTTCTATAAAACTTCAAGAATTGTTTCCATCCAATTTTCTCTTACACTTCCAAACTGGAAGTATGCTTAACTGTCGGAAGTCTTATAGACTGGCTTTGTACGTCATTCTATTTGTCGAGAGATGTCAGAGCAAAAATAGTAAGAGATATCGAGATACAGTTTCTTGCAATTGACTCAGCGTCCCAAAAATATGTTCCATCTCCCCTGTTAACTCTCTATTCAAACTGAAAGTAGTTCAAATTACAAATTTCCGGTTTTAACATTTATCACCATAGAACAAAAGGGTAAACGATAATTGAATTGAATTGAATTGAATTTCTCTTTATTTCAGCGGGCGAGGTTCAGATAATGAGAAGTGGATCTTTGCAAACGATTCACATCTCAATATATCGGACCATGACTATCCCGAACACTCTATAAAAGCCGAAAGTGGTTGAAACTTACCACTGCTTCAAGTTTCAATATTGATTTTCATACAGCAAAAACTGTAAGATTTATGGTAATGGTGTGTTTTTGCAATCGACTCAACGTTCCATGTTTTCCGTTTACCCTTTATTCAAACCGCAACTCTTTCAATTTTTCGTCATAGAACAAAATGGTATTAGATAGCGACAAGATTCAGGGCGTCAAGTGAACATACTCCAACACTTTACTAAAATCCGGAAATGGTTGAAATTTTATCATATTTCCACTTACAATGCTGATTTCCATAGAGCAAAAAGTGTGTGAGATATCGAGATGCGATTTTGTGCAGTTAATTAAGCTTTTCAAGAGTACATTCCTCCCTCTCCATTAAACCTTATTCAAACCGGAAGTGGTTTAAATTAACAATTTTCTGTATCATCGTTTATCCCAATAGAACAAAAACGGTAATAGGCCTATATGGCGACAAGTGGTTTTCTGCAATCGACTGAGTGTGTCAATAGAACATACCATTACAACCTACAACACTATCAAAACCTCAAGTAGTTGTATTTAATACTACTTCTCGTTTTAATACTGATTTTCATAGACTGAAAAGGGTAAGATACATTGAGATGTAGTTTTTTTACAGTCGAGTCAGCTTCTCAAGAGTAGGTTCTGTCTCTAGCCTTAACCATCTGTTCAAAGCGGACGTGGTTCAAATTAATGATTTCCGGTTTTAATCGTTTATCGTCATAGAACAAAAACATTAAGGCATAGTGAGTAATGGCTCTTTGATATGGATTCAGCGTTCGAGGAACAGGTTCAGTCTTTGATCTTATTAGTCTATTGCAACGAGTAGTTATAAATGTAGAGCTTCGAGTTTGAGTATTAAATACGCACAGTTTGGAAATGTACCGTAGTTTGACACTATGAAACGAAACTCATTTATTCATTTTACAGTATGCTTTTTCCAAGGTTATCTGAATAATTTTAGTTTCATTATTAGAGTAGCCATTGCTCGAATGACAGTTTTTTCTATACTTCCTTGTCAATAGAAACATTTCTTTCCCATTGAAATAATTATTAGTTTATTTGATATGTTTTTATTATAGTTCTTTTAGTATTTTAGTTTATTTGCTTTGTTTGAACAACATATATCTAGGGCTTATATAATGGTTGGACATTCGAATATAGAATTTAAGTTTAACAACATAATTTTCTTTCGAATAGGTAGACATATGTAGTAAGTTTTCACTATAAACAGTTGATTGGCACAAATCTTCTGAAATAAAAGATATCTTAAACTATAGTTTCAATTAAAATGTATGGGATTGTTAAAATACAAAATTGCTAACTAAGAGTTTACTAATTATTTGTATTTGAATGATGGGAGGTCATCTTAACCAACAGTAGTGTATCATTGTTAGGATTCTACCTTAAACGGAAGTCCACGTCTCATATAGCCTCGGTGCTCAAAAGGGGTGCTATACTCCAGTCAACAACAACAACAATAGGAAACTCTAAATATGCTCTATGTCTCAATTAAACTTGATTATCTTATTATTTTTCTCAACAGTAAATTTCTCATCGTAACTCTAAGATAAGAAAATGATTAATATGACTGTTGGCATCTTAGGAATATTCCACACTCATAATTATCCGTTTCACAACTGCTATAATTTTATTAATATATATATATATATATATATATATATATATATATATATATATATATATATAATATTTAACTGAAAGAAGAACACAATACATGCTAAAATAAAATCACATTTCATTATGATTTCAGTACGATCATATTTTTGAAATTCCATAATACATTATTTACAAATATATTTGATAATTTTCAGTAAGCGTGTATTTTCACGTAGGAAATTTAATCGTATTTTGTACATGATAATACAAGCTCATTTTTCAAAGGCCATCACTGTACATGTAAAATAATTAGACTAGGATAATTTGATAATTTTATTAACTCCATTTGATTATCAGTTTCCTCTATTTGTTTGCCTGCATTCTATTGATATGATATACATCCCGATTTAATAGTAGGTAATAAAACAAACGACTTTTTTGAAAAAAAAAATGTTAGAACAAAATTGATAAAGATGTAAGTTTAATTATGTGTTTTAATTCGGATATTATAACAACAACATTAAAAAAAATTCACTACGTAGCTGTTATGTTTTAAATTAAATAAATGACAAAAAAGCATACATGTTTAAAGTAGTGGAAATATCATAGTTGTTCTGTTTTCTTGAACAACGTCGCCTATATTGAGCCATATTATTTTTTTCAGAAATAAGTCAAAGAAGTTGTTACAATAATAAAATAACTTACTTTTTATTATCTTGTTATTTTAAGCATGCTGTGTTACTTGCTCAACTAAACATATGGCAATTTTAATGTAGACAAACAAGTTTGTAGCTTCCAAATGTTATTACCTTTAGCCTAACCAAAGAGTAACAATATTCTGCGCTCTAGAGTGGTTCTTACAGTGGAAAGCCCTACCTACAGGAAAAGATAGGCAAGCCAATAGTGGAGATGGGTTGCAACAAAATCCACTAGGAGAAATGAAATCTATAACTTAATGTCCCATAGTCGACTAAATATGATTAAATGTCGAATAAAAGCAGGGAATTCTTCTTATTATTATTCAGTTCAAAACCTTTTGTCGTCGGGTATTCTGTCAAGAAATTAAAAGCTTAAAATATATAAAACGATACCGGTAATCATACCTATTGTGCTATATGATTATGAAATATGGTCGCTTACTCTTAGGGAAGAACGTGAAGTGAAAGTATTTGAGAACAAGATCCTGAGACGAATATTCGAACCCAAAAGGAACGGAAATTTCACAACGAGGAACTGCATAAATTATACCGTTTACCAAACATTATCAGTATCATCAACTCCAGGAGGCTCAGGTAGGCTGGTCATATAACCAGAATGGAAAAAGTAGGAAATCTTTTAAAGTTTTAACTGGAAGTTCAACCGGAAAATAACTCTTAGGAAGGCCTAGGTGCAGATGGGAGGACAATATTAAGATGGATTTCGCAAAAATAGGAATACAAAGTAGACATTGGATCCGTTGACTAAGGACAGAAGTCAGTGGAGAGATTTTGTGAACGCGGCATTCAACCTTCGGGTTCTTTAGGTCATAGATTTAGTTAGTTATTTAATGTCCGATGGTTATGTCTGTAGTCTAGCAGAGACGGATAATTATTGCAAGAGAAGAATAATGAAATAATAGGAATGAAAATGTAGAAGGAAGCAGGAAAATCCCGAGAAGACTCACCGACACGATGTTGTCCATGGCTGCTAGGTCTCCGTGTTCCCCTGAAACGTAGTTGGATACCGAGAAAATAGTAGTTTACTAATCCACAAAGGCAGAGGGAAAATCATTAGCGTATATGTGGAAAACTATATGAAATCAATAGAGAAGTTACTGTCCCAAGAAGTATCTAACCTAAATGTTGTTTTTCTTAGAAAACAAATATAAAAGTACGCGAAAAGAATCCTACTATCAGTCGAAAAACAAGTGTCTAAAGTAACTAAATAGAATAACAGTATATTTGACAAGAATTTAGTAGCTACGAATGTAAAGTTGAGAAGTAAATGTTTTTGACTTCCTATTCTGTTTCCTTTCGCTGCTGGGTTGCTGATAATTGTTATTGATTTTGTCTAGATTACTTTGTTCTATGGTTTTACATAGAAACGGCAAATTTTTTTCATTTTAATAGATGGCATACTATTTATAAATAACGGTGTAGGAAGAACGATTTGTATATTTGTTTAGCTAACAAACAGTATAATTAAGCTGTCCGATTTGAAAGAGAATTTTTCTTTTTTATATCCGTCATTTGTAATCCTTTGTTCATGTCATTCGTTTTTGTATCTCCTAATATTGTGCCTTTCCTATCATTTTTTGATTTTTATCTATTCAAGTCTTTTCATGTTTCATGTTGATGACATTATCCGCTTACATGAAATATTACACGTAAAAATGTATTGTGTGCTAAGAAGGTTGATGCCGGAACCACAAAAGAAATTCCAGTGACAAACAACATGTAAATATTTATATGCCATTCTCTCCTCCGTATGAAGAGAATGATCTATTTCTTTATGGCTAATATGAAACTGTTTTTAATGTCATACTTTTTCGGTTATTCAAGTAATGGATTGCTAAGAAGTGATGGATGAAATGTTCACAACATGAAAATATAATATAAATAGTTTGGTAAACGAAGCATAAAATTATGACATGATATATTTCAAGCTTACTGGAGCAACTTGTTTGCTGAGAATGTATACAGTAATGTAATTGTCATGTGTGTTCCTACATACACACATTATACAGGGCAAACCATTTATAGTGTCCAACCCTGATAACAGAGAAACCAAAAGAAGGAGAGAAGCGAAACTTTGCACGAAGTAATTAGGAGGGAGGGACATCTTTGCACGTATTAGGCAACAGCATCTAACGAACGAAGTTGCCAAACTAATATCAAGTTTTTTTTTCATATTACTACGTAAAGTCATTATAGACGTACGAGCCAAAAGAAAGCTACAATACTTCAGTTGACGTCCAGTGTTACAAACTTCACGAGATATGACTCCAAACGACTTAATTCATCTTGACCCTGGCTTGGGATTTAGATTTCTGGGCTTTCGGCATGTATGGCCATTTAACCCGTCATGTATGAGGGAGGACGTCCCTCAGCGAACACACTATCCGGGGAAAGGGAAGAAAGAAAGCGGCCTGGAGCCTATAATTCAGATAACATCCCGGCATTTACTTTGTGTGAATGAGCGAAACCTAGGATCACTTTATTCAGGATGGCTCCTCTGGAAAAGCATTTTACACTTTTTCGACCAAGTGCCCCACCGGGAATCGAACCCGGGACCGATCACACTAAAGACATCTAAACTTTGGAATTATTACTTAAATAATTAATATTTTTCTGACAAGAGTATGTACCTTTTTATTAAAATAAAAATAAGACGTAACATTTTCAATAATGTAATGTGTGAGGAAGATAACGTTACGTTATTGAAACTGTTATGATCTTCTTTAACTTTAATAAAGAAGTACATACTCTGGTCAGAAGAATATTAATTATTTATCTCCAAGCAAGTGGAAAATTAAAACTTGTTTTATACAAACTAAGAAGATGATATAATAATATGGGTGCAGTTGAAATGAAAGACGTATTAAAACTCTTTGAACTCACGCAATGTCCCAAGGAATCAGGTGGATGAGTGTTGCTAGAAGAGAGTAAAAAGTAGTCGAAGTTGAAAGTGATGCTATAACTCGAAAAAGTTTCCGGTTACATTACGTTTCGATGTTTAGACAGCAATGCTATATGCTTTAATGAGCATATAGACGTTTATTTGAAGTCGGCAAGCCAAGTAGCCTCCGAGATAAGACGTATGAGAAAGACGTGCTAGATACATTGTAAAAGGTGGTAACGTATATATATATATATAATATGAGACTAAGAGCAGTACAGTTCTATAACAACATACAGACCATATATAATTATTTTTCTAGATTACAAGAAACGCATTATCTACTGTTCTGTAGCCATCGCTTTCAAGTGTGTGCTTCCTCGTTACCTACGAAGAGACATACGTCTCTGCGTCACTCTTCTTAATTTTCTATGTTGTTATGGATATATACGATTCGTATGCATCTCTCTCTTACATCAACCATTTTTCTCAAAATCGTTTTTAATTCACATAGGACACGCAACTCACATAGGTGCAACGGTACTCTGCGGGTTTAATTTTTCTACAGTTTCCCGGAGATATTTTTTTACAATCGTTAAGACACCTTACAGGAATGGGTACTCAGAGGATTGATTGAGAAAGAGATTTGCTTAAAAATATAGTTTCAGGTATAATGCATATGTAGTCAATTCGTTATAATGTGGCCACGAGTATGGATTAACACAAGAAAATATTCAGAAAACATGTCATCACATATAAAGTTCGCTATACATGTACCATACAATTCAGAAATATGATTATTTAGAAACTCGTTTTGTGTAATGTCTGACACATTCTAGGTAAGTACGTTCAATGGTTGTTGACTAACCTGTAATTATATTTAGGTAATGTGCATTTCTATACCTATGTTTATCATAACTTCCGTTAAATTACGAAGTTTGTGCATCTTTTGAATACTTTGTGTATAATAAGGCTTAGTTTTATATCTATGCTAGTTTTCTACCAAAATAGTTTGGAATATCACTTCAAAGCTGAGTATATAACACGTGTGAGTTTGTTTATGGTGCCTGGTTCAATTTCAGTGGAAATATACTCCTAGTATACAAATTTGAGTAATGTTTCGGTTGGTTGATTGGGTTGGAATTTATCATCACTTTACAGCATCTATGCTATATGAGATGTAGCATAGATGTGTGAGATTCAGCTTAATGTGTGAGCTGAACCACATGAGCTCCCGACGGGAATTGAACCCGGTCTCTCTTGCTGAAGGCGCACATGCTAACGATGTAACCACTACAAAGCTTTGAGTAATGATTTTGATCCCATTTCAGACAGTAGGTTCCATCCAATATAGTATATAATAAAAATAGATGTTAAACGCGATCAATCAACTAACCTGGCAAAAGGTTTAGAATGTCATACCAAGTTAAGATGAGTACAATAATGTTAAATAAAGAAAACTCACCTTCCGTATACAAGTTTTGTTGGTACGTGCGATTGCATGTAGTTTGTTTTCACATAAAGGCTAAGAAATAGTCTTTAAAAGAGCAGCAATATATAGGCTTTATCCTTGTTGAATTATGCCGAAGAATAAAGGTAAATAGAATCTGAAAAGAATGTAAGTGTTCATATTTTGAGCATGACTGATCATGAATCCTCGCAATATAAATTTGTATCCTAATCTGCATGCATGGCCATAGAACAGATCTTCAACTGTATCTATGGAAACGCAAAAGCGTGCATCACGTATCTTCGATCTGAAGTTCTCCTTCCACTAGAAAACTTTTTTCGCTCTATTGCATTGATCTGGGTTCAATGAGTCAAAGGATTTCAAAGAGACGAAATAAAAGGATCTTTAGTTTCTTGCATCATCTCATTCCTTCCGCATTTCCTCTGTGTCTATCTAATTGAGAAAGAGGAAGCAAGAGATCGCCTGTGGAGATGGAATACATAGACAGAAGATATCGCAGAATCATTGGGTATATAGAGAATTCACTTGCGAAGAACAATTACCTCCTACTGGAATTGAACAAAGCTGTGGATTGTATTCCATTATCGTTGTTAAGCTCTTCAAATTTCTTTAGAACAGTGAAAAAATGCCATACCTTCTTTTCGTGCTCATACAATTAATTTCAGATCCTTTCAAAATTGTTTTCCGTATATTTGACTTCAAAACGATGCTATGCATAAGCGTCGGAAGTCATAAAATTTAGAGGAGCTTTATCCGTCCGTCTATATCGAGATGTATTTTTTCTTAATCGATTCAATATCCCAGGGATAGGTTCCATTTCCTCCGTTAAATCTCTTTTCAAATCGGAAGTAGTTCAAATTAGTCCTTTCCGGTTTCAACGTTTATCGCCATGGGACGAAAACGGAGACGGATACAGAGAAGTGTTTTCTTTAAGCGATTCAGTGCCCTAAAGCAACGTACCATGACTACTTTGAACACTTTGTCAGAGCTGGAAGTGGTTGAAATTTACTACTACTTCCGGTTTCAATACTGATTTTCGTAGAGCAAAATGGTAAGACATATCGAGATGCAGTAGTTTTTTTTTTTTTTTTTTTTTTTTTGCAACCAATAGAGGTTCCTAAGAGTAGGTTCTATCTCCTTCCTTAACCACCTATTGAATCTAGAAGTGGTTAAAATTAATTATTTCCGGTTTTAACATTTATCGACATACAAAAAAAAAATATATATATATAACAGATTGCGACAAACTGTTTTCTGCGTTCGATTTAGGATAAGAGAATATACCGTGACAACCCGCAACACTTTACCAAAACCGGAAGTGGTTTATTTTTACCACTACTTCAAGTTTCAATACTGGTTTGTATAGAGCGAAAACAGTAAGAGATATGTATATTTTTTTGCAATCGATTCAGCTTGTCAAGAGTATTTTATTTTTTTGCAATCGATTCAGCTTGTCAAGAGTATTTTCTGTCTTCTCGCTTAACAATTTATTCAAACCGGAAATGATTAAAATTAGCGATTTCCGGTTTCAACCTTTATCATCATAGAACAAAAATAAAAAGGCATAGCGAGTAATGGCTTTCTCGTAAGGATTTAGTGTCTGAAGAACAGGATATTAACCTATTGCAACGATTGGTTATAGATGTTCTACTTTAAATTGTACATCTGCAACTACTAGTTGCAATACCTTATAGACTGGTTTCAGTATTGAGTACCCACAGTTAGCAAATCTTTCGTAGTTTTGCACTATGAAACGAAACTCACCTTTTAAAAATTAAATTAAATCTTTAGTTTGTTTTAAATGAAAGGAATAATATTTGGCGATTATGTTATATGAAGAAGATTGGTAATAAAGGCTATTGTAAATATTAAAAAAAAAAAGAAAAGAAAAATGGTTGACGAGAAAGTAGGACGAAACTCTAGGAAACGCACTGACGTGACATTGTTCTTCTTAGCTTGTTAGCCCTCCCCTCTGAAGTAGTAGCTAACGTTTATGCCATTTGTTTTCAAAGTCCCAGATTCAGTTCCTGTTGGAGATGCGTACAATGGTGGTTCGGATTCTATCCTAAACTGTAGATCCACGTTTCGTATAAGATCCTGAAAAAGGACGCAAAACTCCAAATTCATAACTATTGTGAGCTTACAGGCTTTTAGCTGCAGAGATGTTATCACGTTTTAGTCCTCATTTTCATTTGCATACTTCTCATGAAATCCAAGTACAAAATGATATCTGAAGTTCGATTTTAAATATGATATCGGTTGAAGTGAGGGATATAATTTTGTAATCCATCAAGGATCTATTTGATTAACCATGCAATGTAAGTTGACCTGTTAGAATTGAAAAACAAAATTCACAGTGTGAATAGCCGGATGCCTTGATTACGAACTGTAAGCTCTAACCGTTTGTCTACGTCTGTTATATGTATTTTTTGGTTATTTTAATTAGTTAGGTAAATGAGAAAAGTAATATATAAAATATTGCTCGATATCAGAGGAAATTAGTACAATACGTTTGCAAACGAATTCAATAAATTTCTTATCGTCCTTATGTAACTGTTTCAGTGTCAAAGTATTCCAATATAAAGTTATGATTATTCTGTTTTGGAAATGAGGGGCAAGTGGAAGAACGCTTACCTGTCCTGCTTGGGGTTCCTGGTTCGATCCCCTATTAAGTAAGTTTGCAATGGACAATATCGTGTCCGTGAGCCGTCTCAGATACTGACATATCCACCCGCTTTCTCATTCCACCAATTATTCCATCATCATTGACATGACTTAACCATCGTCTCCCTTAGCTTAAAGGACATAATCGTGGAACGTTAAACTTAAATATTTCATTTTCATTTCTTTTCTTTTAGAAAAAATATACTCTCTAGTATTAAAATGTTTCCATAGTTACGGGCATCGTTATGAATGCAGTCTCGCATTTTCTTAAACAGGAGCTCATACAATCTAGAGAAGAAATATTCGCTATTTATTAACTAAATTGTGTATACAAGAGTGAAACAATCAGTGTATATATGTATACATATGTATATGTGTGAGAAAACGATATTCGATAATTTACATATTGTTAATTCTTATTTACATTCAGGAATATGAAGCGATTAGTAGTGAGAATTCACATAAAATTTTCTAAGTTTTAAGCCGTTTTTAGTTAAGATTTTATTAACACTGCACGATTGAAAAATATACATTAATTCTTCATTGATATCCCAGTTGTTTTCTTCTGGCCAAAAAAACGATGCATATGCTAGCCACTAAACCAGTGGAGGCCTAATATCGGGAAAGGATCATCTAAGTGATAATAAACGTCAGAAAGCTGTTGATTGGCTTGAGGCAGATGAATTATCACACAGGTATCAAATGTAATAAGTATAGTACAGAATGTCATTTCTCGGTTTCAGAAAGGCACTGGCACAAGAAAGACAACTGAGTGTGTACGTGATAGAAGACGTCGAAATTGCACCGCAATTCAACAGAATTGTTAAGGGTCCAGTCGGCAAGAATGATTCGAACTTCTGTTCCAGCTCAGGTCGCTCACTCTTTTACCGGCACTTCTAGTACCTCCATGTGCCTCCAGAGCCATTTAAAGCGTATGTCCGGAAGCCATTGAAGTCTGTTCCATTGTCTGTCCCCCCACTGTCATGATAAATCACACAGATATCGGGAATATAGTGATTGGGACCATGGGGTGTTCCAATACCGATGCTCTCAGCTAAGCCAATGTTTTGTGCAACAAGTGATTCTCGACATTACATGGTGTGCAGAGAACAAGCAGCATGATATCCACAACATTAGTGAATGACAAATGTTTACGTCCTGGATATATAGTAACGGCATTATACGGAGATCCTAAAACATGATTACTTTTTCCCCTGGTGTAGAAGGTTTTGTATTTGTTTACATGCATGACAACGTACCTAGACAGAACTATCCAAATTACAGATATATTGGGCAATGAGAACATCCAGTGTATGCACCAGATTTTAATCCCATTGAACGTACCAGGAGTGCTCTCGAAAGACCAGCTGCACATAAGGTTCAGCACCAAAGACCTTCCAGGCTCTCAAAACTGAACTCAAGGGCGGATGTGGAATCATACTGGAGGTTCTCGTGAACATACTCACTGACAACATGCCAAGAAGATATGCAGCTAAAGACATACCTAACTAGTGTGATCAAAACTCTGTGCAATAACAACTTCCATTATGTGTTATCTTTTCATATTGGTTTGCTACTTCCTTTTTGGTTTACACGTTCTGTTTCTTCGCATGGCTGAGAATTACAGTCATATTTTGACAATAAAGCTAAACTAATATCTGTAGGGATCTGAAGAGAAAATCAATAAGATGTTAGCAAAAGTGAGGAGGAAGAGCTGTAAAGAATATGGGATGAAAATAAATGTTGGAAAGACAAAAGTCATGGTGATTGGAACTAAGGGGTTGATGTCAAATATAGAATTAGAAGGGGAGAAACTGGAACAGGTGGCTAGTTTTCGATACGTAGATAGTATTATTAGTGATGATATGAAGTGTGATCGTGAAGTAAAAGCAAGGATAGGAATAGAGAAAGAAACCTTTAGAAGGAAGAAGATACTATTTTGTTGGACCTTGAATAAAGAGTTCAGAAAAAAACATAAAGTGCTTCGTGTAGAGTATTGTGCTGTACGGGTGAGAAACATTTATTTATTTATTTATTTATTTATTTATTTATGACTTCTTTTATGTGGCCAAGTTGGGGCTCTGCAGCCTTTTTCCGAGCACAACCACGTGCATACATTTTTTTAAAAAAAGCACAAATACATAGAAAATATTAACAATTACCAAAGAAAAGTATTGAACCACATAAGAAAAAGAAAGTACTATTTAAGTAAAAAAATAGTTAAACACTTCAACACAAAAATTGAAAATAATATATAATAATAAACATGAACATTACGCAAAAATTATGAAAAACGACAGGAGGCTTTCAAAATGTGGGTGTGGAGAAGAATGGAGAGAATTTGCTCGGCCGAGCGGAAAACGAATAAGAGGGTGTTAGAAATGGTGGGGGAGAAAATAATTTTAGTTGTTATTAAGAAGAGGAAGAGAAACTGGTTGGGACATTGGATAAGAAGGAACTGTATCATGAGGGACATTTCAGAGAGTATGGTGGCAGGAAAGAGAGGTAGGGTGCGAAGAAGACTACAATTAACGGACAATATCAGAACAAAGAAATCGTACGTGAAGACAAATATGTTAGCGGAAGATTATGAAGCATATAAGCATGAAAGTGACCTGTCAATAGTGGCAGAATACGTATGATGATGATGAATAACTGTAGTCATGCGATTAATTACTTGATGTATCCGGATAATGCTTAGGAAAGTTATGGGTAAATATGCCTAGAGCAATGTTCTATTGTAGTTAGTGCCAAAATATTCTGCTGAAGTCTTCCACTCAATATTTTTATTTTTATTTTTTTTTAAATATGACATCCATATTTTCTTTTATATCTTCTCGTATATTTGAAAAAAAAAAAAACGTTTTTCCATCTTCCACTTACTTGCTCAACAACTTTCCTTTAACGTTTACTTTTGTTTTAAATTTTTGTTGCTCTTATTCTTTTCCTTTTCTCCAATTCATGAAGGAAATATGTATCTGCTAATCAGCTTTAAGTTAAGAACTCATGTCTTGAACATGAAAAACAGAAATATGCCCTTTTCTAGGAAAAGCTAAGTAAAATATACTTCTCATACATGTTTCCAAGGATTTCTGTTTCAATACTCAAAGAGCTTTTGCATGTGAAGACCGTATATTTCATCCGAATACTGAATACTTTATAACCACTTGCAGTTTTGTCATATCAATCCTCTCAACATATTAAGTTTCTAGTATTGGATGTCTGTCATTCAATAAGTATTATGTTTCTAGCAACATATGCAATTTGTCTCTTTTAAGTTGCAGATATAATAGTTTCAATTCCTCTAGAGAACTATCAAGTAATATGAATTAATTTCGTAAATATTGTCCGTTTACTATAACTTGGCGTTTTGTTTTGACACAAACCTGGCTAGCGAATCTTAACAGTATTTCCCCTCCTTTCCCCTTATCGCAATGGTGACAGTGGCACTAACTAATCAACTTTAGCACTAATAGAGTTTGGTACTTGCAAGTTGCGTAAGTTTCGAAACAAACAGTTTACTTCTTCTCTAATGTGAATTTATTGGTACAGTTCTGCTAATAGTTAACTATATCAAGTTGGTCACTTTGAACTTTGCGCCGTGGAAAGAAACGCAGTCTTACAGGAGGATAGTATTCGGACTTTAAGAAGGTGGGGAAAATTGAGCGAGGATTAGCAGGATGAGAAAAAAGAAAGAAAGAGAATGAAAAAAACACTTCTACCTTTAGTTCATAACGAATTTAAACAGTCATAAGACGAAAAAAGCATATCGGAACACACCACCACAATATTTGCAAAAGTGTTGGCAGCATAATATTCTGGCGTAATATACCCTCCGCCAATTCTGGAGCCTCAGCGTTTGGCCCAATTCTGGCCTTAAAGAAGCTACCATCTAGGCATTCACCTCCTGGGACTGAGAAAAACCTTAATAAGGAAGACCAACCGAGCCGGGTTCATGCCCACGCTTGACACCTATTTTAATGCCTTTTTGTGTTGGACAGTGTATAGAAGGGCACCCAGACAATGAGGGCAAATCTATACTGTTTAAAAATGTTTACTTACATGTTAAAATTCGCTTTACACTGTACTGTGAACACATAATTCAATGTGTATTCTATTATTCTTACAGTAGCATGCTTTATTTCCTAGTATTTTATGTCTATGATTGTTAGTCATTATAATTATTGCATCATAATCCTCCTTCTGAAAGCTCGTTCAATTATTATGAAATTCTAGACTTAGCAGTTTGCAACTTTGCAAACCTTCACCAATAGGCAATATGTGGTGTTAATATTTCCATCCACACTCGCATCGAAATTCCCAACCCCTGTTTACAATCAGTACGATAAGTTTCTGTCACCTTATCATGAAAACAACGCTGTCCAGCGAACCTAATGGTCTTTGCTTTCTCTGTTTATTTTTACAAGAGAAATTGTAATTTCCCAATATTGCCTGGCGTACAAGGTTTTCGCACACTTTCGAACACGAACTCGAACACTTCTACAAAATTGAGTGAACATTATATGAAAATTGTATTACATAATAACTAAGTCGATTTGTCGTAACGTTAATGTCTGTCATCTCAAAACTAACAACTTATGTAGTAATAGTAATTGGTTCATGGCGGTGCAGAAGTAGGTACGGGTACATTCGCTTCAATACTTCATGTGCTTGGCAACCATGAATAGGTTTGAGAAGCAAGGTTTTGACACTCGCACTACGGTTGTTGTTTGTAAACAATTTTGCACCCTAGAGTGAACGGACAATACTTTTCGTAGTTTGAATAAATACTGAGTTGAGTTGATTTTGAGTTTAATGTCCCGCTCAGCAGCTTGGCTATATGAGACGTGGACCTACTAATTAACGTGGAATCCGAACCACACGAGCTCCCACCAGGAATCGAACCCGATTCCCATGTCATTCAAGATACAATAATTCATCAAAAGAAGAAAGTAACGAAATATAAGATATATGAAACTCTTCTATTGTTTGTTTCTCGCCCGAAATAATTTTAGACTTCATTTTAAACAATATTTGTGTTTCAAGTCTTATAAAAGTCTTTTATTATATTCCTCTGAATATTTTGTATCACGCGTAGTTTGCCGGGGTAACTTTGTATAGAAACACAGATTCAGTTTCCGGCTGTGTCCAGGTATTCGATATTGCTAGAACATTGTCTGATAAATAGGAAACTAATACATTTAATGGATATCTAGAAAGCTTGACACTTATTTAGGATCAAATTAGCTACCACATATTATACACTCGAAAGCTGTTTTGCCATACATAATCGTTCAAGAATTGTAAAATTCAATTTTGATTTAGTTTAGTTTTGGTACTATCTTTAATATCTGTGTTGTATTTTTTTCTAGATTTTATTCTTTTTATATATTATTATGATCGCTCAGCGCCTGCTCCTAGATCTTGATACCTTAAAATATATTTATTAACACAAATTAAAAAAAGAATACTTTTATTTCTGAATTAGAAATGCAATACAGAAGTGATGTAGTGTCTCTATCACTTCACAGTTTTAATCAAACCAAACAAATGAGATTTCTCGATCGTAAAAGAAGACAACACGTCTTAATATGTTATTTTTATATACAGTAGTACTTTACTTTTTTCATGACTTACTTTATTGTTTCAAGTATAAAAGTAATAAGTAATAAAGATAAACATTATTTTCATGCTTAGGAACTATACAGCTATTTCAAACATAATTGTACAATGGTCTATGAGAAGCCAAAAAAAAAAAAAAAACTAAGAAAAATAATGGATAATATATGCGTAATAAAACAAAAATAAAAAAAATAGCATTGGAATTATGAAATAACTCTCTTACAACAATCGTATAATTAAGAAAGTATTTTGCATAATTAAATTTATGTTCTTATTAGAAAGAAAACATAAATCAAAAGCAATTCGAAAGATTTTATTTAACAAATGAAGACCTAAAGACGGGAAAGGTATTACAATCAACCATGCAGCCTCTTCGAGAGATGATGCAGTAAGAAGACTGACTTTATCTTCTTGGGCAACAACACATTGTAAGAAATGATTATGAAAGTGAGATGCAGTTGATGTACACCAAGATTATTGATAATGCTTTTTGCTGTATCTTATTAACTTGTCCATCTATTAAAGCCTTCCTGAGCAGCCCTAATTGGACCTAAATAATAATCCTGAAAATAGAGTCTTGACTAAACAAAAAGTTCCGTAGTAAGACGCTAAGAATGTAGGAATTACCGTATCCACAGATCGTCGAATACTAAGGTCACCCATACCAACAGATAAACATGCTTGCATCCAAGAGTCGTCCAGAGCAACTTATCATTTTTTATTTGTTGTTTAGCATCCATTTCAGTAACGAGGCTATATGGGGCGTATACCTACAGCTTAACATGGGCTAATTTATTATAAGAATATTATATAAACATCTGATAGTGTATTGATTTTGTTACGCTTTTTAGCCATCTTTAATATCTTACGTTAACAGGAATGAAATATAGACACAAATAACAAGGAAATTAATATTAAAATATCCAATGATTTGATTTAATTAAAAGTGTAAATAGATGCGAGATGAATTCATCACATGTGTTAAGGTTAAGATATAAACGAACTCAACGGTATCTTGTACCAAGACGGGAAAACTTCTGAATAAGAAATATTTGTATTAGGTGATGATATTAGCAATAAAATGAATAATAATCGTGGTACATAGAAAAAGGTAATAATAACAATGAAAACATGATTGTGACAGACAGGAACTGGTCAGTTACATAACAATTCTGAATCAAGTACATCTGAAGTTTATTTGAGATATAGTTTGTCTTGCAGATGCTTATTGCATTGTTCTAAAAAAAAAAGAAAAAAAGAAAAAAAGGCTTCCTTTCTAATAATATGATGCATTCAGAAAGTCATTTCAACATAAATAACCTAAATAGTGTCTACTAGATTCCAATGGATGAATTTAATTCAGAGAGACCTACCGTTCCTTCAGAAGAATACGTACTCAAAAATATTCATTAGAAATTATACATCTGCAATACCCTGTAGACTTTACATTGAAAATGTTATGATACGGCTTTGGTATAAACCCACATCTCTCAGATAAATACTCAAAGTCAAAGGTTTTCATTTCGTTTTCAATCAAGTATCCATTTAATCTCAGTGAATGTGTACATACGAGAGATGAATATGTGGAAAACGAGAGGAGTACATATAAAAAAAGGAACTACGAAGGAAATAGGACTAATAATATATGAATAGCTGAGCAAAGCTAATATTTTCTTCTACAAAGTCAATAAGTTGAACATATCCTCTCAAATAGAAAAGTGGTACACAGAGTAAGAGAAAATTATATTTACTAAGCAAGCCAAAGTAATTTACATTTTCAGTATACTGCTAAAATGTTACAATCAATGTTCTAATATATCGTTATTCTATCTGTGGCGTAAGCACTGTGCCTGATCGTTACAAGCCTTTTAGTGCGAAAATTCAGGTTTGATTTCCAGTGAAGTTGCATATGGTTTGCATCTCACGTTAACTTGTAGTTTCCTGTCCTATGTAGCATTAAAGGTGAAAACAGATGTTGAAATCATCAATTATATACACAACGTTGCTGTAAACCGTATAATATGTTGATTTTCTGCATTAGGTTTCTTGTAGTGCAACCAAGTTTCAGTATACGCACCCTAGATATAAAAACTACGTTAGATTTATAACATGCTTTTTGCTTAGTATACATAATTAAAATGCTCTACTATTTACCTAACCTTAACCGACAAGTAAGGGTTAGAATAGGGGAAGAAATGACAGAGGAGAGTGCAAATTGGAAGGGAAGTTCGATAGGAATGCTCTTTTTTGCCTACATTATTTAATGTCTATCTAGAAGAGATAGTTAAAAAGAGCCTACAAATTGAAGACGGTATTTCAGTAGGAGGTAGAAAGATTAGGTGTATACAGTTTCCTGATGATATGGCGCTTGTTTCAAAATCTAAAGAGAAAATCAGTTAAGATGTTAGAAAACATGAGGGACGGCTGTGAAGAATATGGGATGAAAATAGAAGTTAGAAAGACAAAAGCCATGGTGTTTAGAACCAAGGGGGCGGTGTCAAATATAGAAATTTAAGATGAGAAAATAGAACAGGTGACCAGTTTTCGATACCTGGGTAGTATTATTAGTAATGACATGAAATATTAACGTAAAATAAAAGCAAGGTAAGAATGACGAAAGAAACCTTTAGGAGGAAGAAAATACTATTTTGTGAAACCTTGAACAAAGAGTTGAGAAAAAGACTCATAACATGCTTTGTGTGAAGTATTGTACTGTACAGGTCAGAAACATAAACATTACGTAAAAATAATGAAAAACAACTAGAAAATTTCGAATTGTGGATGTGGGGAAGAATGGAGCGAATTAGTTGGGTCGAGCAGAAAAGGAATAAGAGCGTGTTAGAAATGGTAGAGGAGAAAAAAACAATTTTAGGTATTATTAAGGAGAGGAAGAGAAACTGGTTGGGACATTGGATAAGAAGAAATTGTATCATGAGGGACGTTTTAGGGAGTATGATGGCAGGAAAGAGAGGGAGGGAGCGAAGGAGACTACAATTAATGGACGATATAAAAACTGAAATATCGTACATGAGGACGAAGAGGTTAGCTGAAGGCTGTGGAGTACGAAAGCTTCTCAGTTGCGGAAAGTGACTTGCCAATAATAGCAGAATACTTGCAATGATAATGATTTACTTATATATTAATTTGGGTAGTTATTGTCCTCTTAATATTCAACATCGAATCTAGCACTTCTTAAAAGGGAAACAAGCTTAAAAACTCTCATCCTAAAATATTCTTCAGTGACTACCTAATGTTCCTAGTTCGGACAAAAAAGTCGATATGCAGAGTCGATTGTTCTGAGTGCAGGCACTTCTAGGACTTTTTAAAAGATTCTTTCAATATCTATTCATTAAATTTCAGAAATAAATACATATATTTCTTAATGATGTGTTATGAATTGACATTCTTCTCAAAATTAGTTTAAAAAGACAGAAATAAACTTACAAATTGTATTAAATATATTTAAGCCCTGCTTGTTTAGTGGCTAACACGTACATCTTTGGCGAACGTAGTCCCAGGTTCAAATCCCGGTGAGGGAAGATAAAAGCTAACCGATTACGATAGTTAGAATTTCACGTTATACAATGGGTCCACGTCTCATATAGCCTTCGTGTTGAAATTGGATATTAAATTAAACAAAAACCAAAAGCACACTTGTGAGCTTACTGCACAACATGAAAACCAAGTTGAACCAGTTGAAGATAGATTGATTTCATAAACTGAAAATGGTGCACCAATATCGTGAACAATTGTGTGGAAGTGAAAATTGTACATTCACTTCCTAAGAAGAGGTATTAAAGTCTAAGAAAATCTTTAAGTATTTATTTCATGCATGAAAATAAATACCTATTGCTTTAATGTATGGCTCTTGCTGCTACAATGCAACTAGTGGTATTTGCTTGAAAATGTATATCTTGAAATTATTCCTATCTTGTTGAGTAATTGACTGGTTTACTATGTCCCTAATTTCCATTAGAAGCCTTTCTTTTTAATATTTTATTTGAATTTTCTAAAATGAATAAATAAATGAGTAATCGTCTTTTACTTTATATTTGTAAAATAAAGGTCCACAATAAGCATAGTATATATCATGCACAATCGATGGAAGAAATCCGTTCTTGGCCAAAATTACCATATCGATAAACCATGACTAGATTATTATGTGGTGACTACACTTTTGGTTACCGAATTATAGGTCATCACAATATGAGATTGGACTTTGTGGAAGGATGTTATATATCACTTGCTATGAAAAAAATCAATTCCATTTTGACCAAATTGTCATGGTGATAGACCTCATGAAAGTTAGCATGCATGTGACCCCAAGAAACTTAGCTAATATGTGTAGACCTTTGTTTTCCGAATTATTGGCCATTAAAAATGGGTTTGGACTCAGTGAAATCAAGAAATTTCATTAAGACGCGATTGAAGAAAATCGTTCGAATTTGACCAAAATTGGCATAGTGGAAAGAAAATGAAATGAAATCTTTGAGTTTTACGTCCCACGGTTATGCCGGTTAGGCTAAAGGAGACGGTGATGATGAGTGATGAATGAAATGGTGGAATGAAAAAAGTGGGAGGAAACGAGAGAACCCCGAGAAAACCCGCGCACACGGTGTTTGTCCACCACAAAGTTCACTTGGCAGGGGCTGCGAACGAACCCGGGACCCCAAGCACCAGAGGTGAACGCTCTACCACTGATCCACCGTGGCCCAATTGACATAGTGGTAGAGCTTGATAAGGTTAACATGCATACCAGATATGGTGTGCGGCTTTTGTTTGCCCTAAGTTATTGTCTATCAGAGTTGGAATTTGAACTTTTTTCCAAGTCCAAATCTCAAAACTGACGTACAATATGTCCAGAGCCAGAAGACTGCACGATAAATTTATATACCCACTATACTATCAAAATCTACTGACATTTGACATATTGTTACATAGTGACTTTTGGCTTTCTAATGCATGTCTATCAAAACTAGAAGTTTAGGCATAGTCTAAGTTTCGAAAAAAAAAAGTCTTAGACTCGATCGATGGAACTCATGCGATATTGACCAAATTCAGGACGGCTGTAGATCTTTATTAGCTTATATGATCCGTAATTCTTGAGTTATTTGCCATCAGTGTTAGGGTTTGAATTTGTTTGAGTCCAAACTCCAAATTCGATGCCCAATAACTCGAAAACAAAGGCTAACACACTACAATATTTCATACACGTACTAAGTTTATTAAATCTAGCGACATTCCAGATTTTGTAAAATTTAGACCTTTGGTTCCCGAGTTATTGGCCACTAAACGTTGAACTTGGATGTAACAAACCTTTTAAGGGAAGTGAGTGTATTGTGTATTTATAATATGATAAAAGTTAATGAAGGAGTTCTTTCCACTATAAGGAAACTTAGAGGTGCACTATCTTTTTTTAATCACTGGAGTTGCCTAAACTAATACTATCGAGTTTCTCTTGAATATATTTAATTGATTGAGTATATACCTTTTATTGCCGTAATATTCCTGATAGATTATTCGAAGTAAGTAGATGTTTTCGTAGACACATGCTAATCAAGCATTCACGAATAATGTAAATATGCTCGATGCCACCTTAGGCAATATAAACTTGTAGTGGATTGAATTACATTAGCTTGTTTTGAAGAGGAGAGAGATTCACCCTATTTCAGCCCCTTTCTGAATTTCATTAATTCTTTGTGTTACGAAACACTTTCATTTATGATGAGTCGTATTTCTTAAATTTACACGGAATATCGTGGATAGTCAAAAAAAACTCGATTTTGTTTCAAAATAATTATTATGGTATTTGAATAACCGATAAACTCTGTAATTAAGTATGGTTTACCTTTAATACCATTCATCGGTTCTCAGTTTTCTTCCCTTTCTATCCATTTCATCATCTATCATATTTAGAATGTGTGTGTGGCCATACATTTCTTTTCTTTTCTTTTCTTTTTTTATTTTATTTTGCTTTGGACAAAATATCAAGCAGAGTTAAAGCTAGAAGTCCAAGGGAATTAATTGATGATACAAAATAAAATATGAATAGAAACATATTTAACGTAATTCGATCAAAACAAACTCATAGTAATAGCCTTATCTTACAGTTTTTAAAATGTATCAATGTATCTTAGATATTGTCTGTGTTTCCCCTTGTAGTGACTAATCTAGCGGCCATACCACTGACTGTTATAAACAGTAGCAAATGGTGCTGGAACAATGTGCCCGAATGCAAAAATTATCGTCTGGATGTCGAACGAGTGGATATTTAAGCACTCCTTGTTCACTGATTTGAATTTCTGAAAAGACAAAAGCGTCGCATCGGCCTCCTTTTAAGATCTCTGTCTTTCAATCACTCTTCGGGCTCTCGCGCGTTCTCTCAATTCTGGAAAGCACTGATTTCAATCCAGTGGAGAGTGTTTGACTTCCAAGCAGTGTTTTCTTCAATAGTGGAAGGGGGTAGAAGATAACGTAATAGGAGTGGGCTTGAATAATAATAATATAAAAAGGGAAGTTAAAAGGAAAAGGGAATGGAAATCAGGATGAAAGGAACAGCAAGTCAACGAAGAATAGTATAAGAAAAAGAGAAAAATATATTGGACTTTTTTTGTTCTACAACCGATGAGAATTCTGATATCTTACTCCATTTCCCCTCTTCCTGTTCTTTTTTCTTCTTCTCTTTATTCCATTTTCTTTCTTCCAGTTTCCTACATTTACCGCAAAAGCATCGCTGCTATATTAACCTTGCGAATTTCAAAGTTAGCCTCTTGGAAAAATTTGTCAGCAGTTCTTGAAAGACATTTTGTTGAAGAAGAGGCTTCTTAAAACCCGAGGATTGCTTGGGAGACTATTCTTTTTTCCCCTTTGACGTCACACCAAAGTGTAACTGGCACTTCGTCCCTTTTTGCTTTATCGCCTTGAGAAAAATAAAAAAAATGGTTCAGAAATGATGTTTGTATAGAATGAGAGAGAGAAAAGGGTTCAAGCCACCTTATCTATCTTTTTTCTTAACTAAAATTTCTATATCTATGCATCTTTCTATCTAGTTCTCTTCATAAAGAATTAGAAATTTTCAATAATACTGGGAAAGGAGCAAAATGTATTTCATATGATAAATTGTGTTTTTCGAAAACTAATGTTGCGAATTGTAGCTTATTACTAAAGTAAAGAATAAGTGTAAAGAAACACTTGTTTAAACACAGAGAGAACCGCACACTTTTTGTGATTTGTCTTTGTATTTGCTATATTGTAAATAATACTACAATGAATTTACTTTCTTTTGTTAGCTCCATTCGAAGTACACTGAATCAAGTTAGCTATCTGTCAACACAAACAAGTAAGCCTAGTAACGAAACTTACACAAGAAATTCTCATATTTTACTTCATTCTCTATCTGTGCCCAACAGCACTCTTTAACTAACTCAAAAGAATTCGTTAATTAGACTGCACAAACATTATACATTTTCCTTAGCTTACAAAATTTACAACTAATAACCGAATTTGGCGAAGACTATGATGATGAAGAACAAGACCTAGACGAAAGTCGTCCTGAAAGCTTTTATGTAACCTTGCTAGAACAAGGAATTATACTAATCTCATGGACTAAATTTGGCCTAAACCAACGTAATTGTGGTTCCATATATTCCATGGTTAAAGCAATGTCAACTTCTGTTTGAAAATTCAAATCCTTAGTGGTTAAAAGTTTGCATCTTGTAGCATCATCCGCAACACCAAAAACAACAAATTGAGCTCATCATAAATTTTCCTCTAAATAACAGAACTATTCGCAAAATACAAACTATTTTTCAATTCTAACACAAAATTGGTGATATTTTGGCATTGTGATATGTTGGCATGGTCTGATATCACATTTACTTTAGCCGCATAATAGTTTTTAATGGCCTCAACTAATTCTACATAAGATTTATTTGCAAGAGACAAGCGTCAAGAAATATTACATACTTGCTCATAAGCATCCGTCCCCTTCTTTAACAATCCTAATCGACTGCGCCAAAATTTGTTAGCTCAATTCAAAGTACATTGAATCAACTTAGCTAACTGTCAATACGAACAAGTAAGCCTACTAACGAAACATACACAGGAAATTCCTCTATCACTTTATTCTCTATCTGTGCCCAATAACATTTCTAAACTAATTCATAACAGTTCTTCAATTACATAGACATACATTTTCCTTTCTCAATATCTTCATAAATGTCTTCTTTCGTAATGTTAACCTTAAACATTCACGTCATGAGTATATTATTTCCACATTATTTGCACATGCTACTTCACCTAACAACGCACCGAATTCGCGAGTACTTTCTGCCCTGACTTCATATCCTATAGTTTTATGTTCTGAAGTGGTTATACATATATCGGGGAACCACAAGTTAGAAAATTCTACGGTTATATACAGGGTGTAACAAAAGGCACGGCAAAATATCAGGACTGGATTCCTTATGGGTAGACAAGCAAAGAAGTTAATGTGATCGTATGTCAGGAAATGCATCCTTATAGAGTTACGGCCATTGAACAGCCTAACGGTCTGAAATAGTCACATTCTGGTCGCTCCTTAATATGACTCAATTTAAACCTCAATAACTTAGCCCCTAATTAAGCTATTAAAATAATTCTGGTAGCAATGTGTTTCTGAAGGATGAAGCTTTGCGCCAATATGCATTTTATGAGTATACCCCTAGGGAGCAAGGAGTGCAATCCCCAAAATCCTGATAAAATAAACAAAAAATAACAAGTGATTACCCTCCCCCGTCCGCCGTGGTACGTCCATATAATAAAATACATATCGACGGAAAGCGTCGTCCTTCAGAAATACATAGATATCAAAATTATATTTCTAGCTTAATTAGAGTCTGAGTTATTAAGGTTTAAATTGAGTCATTAAGGAGAGATCAGAATGTTACTATTTTACACCATCAGGTGGCTCAATGGCAGTAACTCTGTAAGAGTGCATTTCCCGATATATGGTCATATGAACTTTTTTGCTTGTCTACCCATAAGGATTCCATCCCTGAAATTTTGCCGTACCTTTTTGTTACACCCTGTATAACTGTTAGTGTGCTACATCATGTATTGAGCTTAATATGTTGCAATAGTAAATTTATCTCTTTGCAACTCAACAAATTAAATTGCTACACTGGATGTCGTGTCTTTTTGTATGTTGCTTTATGTGAAAATTCGTTATTACAAAAAATTACAGAATTCTTCGGAAGTCTTCGTACCAAAAATCAAAAGCTTGAACTCATGTATGTGTCAAAATTGCTTATTTGACAAGAACACTTGAACGTTAAGTGATTCTTCGGTTTGGCAAATTCTGAGAAGCTAATTTACTTGGAGCTAATTCCAGTTGGTTGTTCTATCCATAGTAACCTTTGTAATTGTCACGTGAACCAAATACGGAAGGACTTTCAAAATGATTAACCAGGCATGTTCGATTGAGCGCAGTCTCTTCAGAAATGCAAGAATGTTCAGGTTCATGGGTCTACTTGTATTTTGGTAGTTTGCACTAATAGCCAGGTCATAGTTTAGATACTTCAACTCAACAACCATAAGGCAGCCAAACTTAGAGGCTCATTCACTTCACAAACTAAAAATCAGCAATAGTCTACTTTAGATCTTTAAATATATAGTAAATCTTATCACGGCTACTGTTAAACAAACTGTAGCAAAAGTAGTCAATAGGCTTATTAGGTATTCTTATTCTAATGCCAAGAAGGCTGTATTGCAAAATTGAAAAGTAACCAGGGTAGCTACCAAAAATTTTTAAGGAACGTCTATTCCTTCTCATCACAAACAAAGGAGAATGCCCATCTCAACGCATTGGCGTTAATAACAACTCACTTCAGATTTTTGTATGTAAATTTCGAAGTTTGTTGTATGCAGTTTAATCGTGAATTTCACAAACTTTCAAGATTCAGGACATAAGAAGAGGACATATCTATGAAAAAAAAAAAAAAAAAAAAAAAAAAAAAAAAACAGGCACGGTATGAATGGAAACTGTATCGCACCTTAGAAAACGCTATACTACCCAGGAATTTTCTACTTCGAACAAACACCAGTTTCCATTTGCAGATTTTCTCTGGGTGAAAATTGCAAGACACTAGGAGCCATTTTCCTTCCGCAGAAGGAATAAATAAATAAATCTCGACTCAGCTCGAATAACTTATATGTATATTTTCAGTAGAACATTCAACAAGAGAAATAAAATGTAAATTTCAGCAAACTAACAAGGAACGGACATGAGCGTGTCATCCGAAGATCCGAATCAAACCTAGTCCGTTCGATAAACATAACAAAGATATGTTCATGCACAAACAATTAGGTGCCATGGACAACGGAGTAAGTCTCTGGGGACCCATTAACCCTGTTAGTATAAAGAAAATCGTGGACTCGCAGTGAAATAGCTATTGTATCAACACTGTTCATTGGAAAGTCATAGTTTATAGTTCATTCTCTTCAGCATGAAACAAGCTTTCCAGAGGTGCTATGTATTGGGGTCCAACGTACTTGAACAGGGAAAATTGGGAGAATTTCGGGAAATTTCTCGCCAGAAATCCCTCCCATCAACTTTGGACTCATCTGGAGTGACCCTGGATAAAAACACACAATTCAAATGTATCTCGAAAAATACTATAGGAGAGAAGAAATGTGTGTACCAAGTTTTATTTTGATAGACAGAATAAGTATGAGGAAAAAGTGTGTATTGGTATATGGTGAGTGTTGAATAGGATAAGAAGTAGGTATACAAAATATAACCAATTTTATATACAGCACATTTCAGGAACACTCAATATTTTCAGCTCTGCAACTTCCCTTAGTCGGGCCAAATCTAGCTGCAGTCAATTAAGTTTTCTTTCCTTTCGTTTTGAATATATACATCAAGATTGTTACTTCATTTCTATTCTAACGTAAAACGGGTAATAATTATTAAGTACTAGATTATAATTGGACTTAATTACATGAACAGTTACTTCAGTTTGAAGAAGCTGGATTCTGAATTTGTAACCCTCATTGATTTCGTGTGGCATACAGAGTAGAGAGTTTTTATATATATATATATATATATATATATATATATATATATATATATATATATATATTTTAAAGTAAAGACAGGTATTGTTTTATCTCAACAGACATACATGTACACTTTTTTGACTGGTAGACTATTGATCAATTGAGTGCGTGCAAAATGTGCTAGCAGAAAGTGTCGGCAACATCAGATGAAGATATCGATAACGTGCACAGGAAGTTTAATAGGGTGGGACAACTGTAAAATGTAGGCATAATTGATATCGTAAATTTTACGAACCTTTTTCCTTTCTTTTCTTTCTCTACTAGCGTGTCAACGTCATACTTTTAGCACGATTAAAACACAACTTTCTATTACCTAATACCGGAAGCTTTATCTCTAAGGTAGCATGAAAGCACAAAGGAGTCGACTAAGTTTCTCTACAACCTGTAGGTTATTTAGCTCCTTTTTTTCGTTTTATGGAGTGTATACTGGTTAGTTCAAAGTGTGAAAATGAAAAATACCTAAACAAAGAATGATAATTTGTTTTAAATAAAATCAGTTTATATGTACTATGCGTGATAAACCTGGTAGTATAATATTTTGTTTTGACTTCCTTTCATGCTAAGAGAACATAACATTTGGTCGTCTCTAATAATACTATCCTAAAATGTAATTAAAAGTTCGAACGATACCTTCACGGCATTAAAAATAGGAAGCAATACAAATAGGGCTATTACTTCAACATTTAAATAACGGATAATGTCATAAACTAAATAACCATTAGAAGTGTTTGTAGGTAATTATGAAAACATACTAGCATGATGTGTGTTTCTAGAGTTCTCTGTTAACTGTATAGTATTTCTCACACCACCTAATCGAGTTCGTAAAGAATTATACATAGATTCCCAACAGACACTCCGTTATTTCCCATTCTAACCTTGATCAACCGTTCATAAGTTAATATCTCTCCATTTCAAAACCATGAAGGACCATGCTCTCATACTTTTCTAGAGACGCCATCAAAATGTCTCAAACTAAGTTAAACTCATTTATTACACTTGTGTCCGTAATTATAATTTTAATTCTTTACTCTTCAGAATGTATTGCAAGAAATAATGAAAATAACTTTAAATATTTAAAAACTCATTTATATTTAACCTTAAAATTCTTTATCTGTAAAAATTCCTTCATAATTCTGGCTTTAAGTTCGTTTCCACATACCAAAGTCAACTACCTTGGACAACGTCATCGTGTAAATTCATGCATTGACAAACACGATAGTAAAAGTATATTCTTGTACCTACACATATCTGCTATTTTCACCACAAATGCAGTAAGTACATAACCTCAACATTAGTAACTCGTAACATAACCACAATAATTTTCTAATAATCTTTCATTTACGAAAATAAGAAGAACATTGTTGAAGAACACAGTTCCGCCAAAATTTGCCAATGCTAGAAGAATTACTAATATGATAGTTTCAATAATATTTTACATAAGTGAGTTCACGGTGCATACTCTTTTCCTAGAAAAAGTATTACTCTAAGTCATTTTATATAATTGATTTAGTCAAATCATTGGAAAGTATAGAGTCTTCTTAATTCAGACTAATGCATTAGAAATGTGGTAACACTAATCCTATTATATACATTAATGGATTGCGACATCAAATTACATTGCGGCAGTTCGAAACATCTTGGTACGTGATTTGACCACATGACTTTTTTAAAAGCATAACATCCCATGGATATGCCGTGTATACTAAAGGAGACGGATGAACAAGTGAATTATTGTGAAACTTAATATTTGCACTCTTTCACCGGAAATCAAACCCCGGACTAATGGCCGTGTGTAGTCCCTATCGCTTTCGTCTTAGGTGCGAGTGGTACAGGATTCGATCCCTGGTGGTAACACTCAGTCGGAAAGGTGTAAAAACCTTTTAAGGCCAGCATCCTGAATGTAGTTTTTCTGGGTTTTCGTCATTCACACCAGGCAAATGCGGGGATAGTACCTAACGTACAGACCTCAGACTGCTTCCTTCCTTCTCCATTTCTTTCATCCTTCCTTAATTCCTCGGGTAGTGTGTTCGCTGAGGGGCGTCATTTCTCATACACGACGGGTTGAAATAGTTGTAGATCCCGAAAACCTCAAAATATAATTTCAATCAGAAATTTCCTTGTACGCCTTTTATCTGGAGAACTACATATAGTGTAGCCAAACCCAAACTATCATTCGACTCAGTCAGTGTGATGTACTTATTCCATAAAAAATACAAAAACTCTATTTAGGGGCCGTTCAAAACTTTTGTAGCCTCCGATTCAAAAAATGAATCAAAAGATATAATATTTTTCAATCAAAAATTTTCTTATACGCTTTATATCTGGAGAGCTACATGTAGTGCAGCCAAACCCAAACTATCATTTAACACAGTATGGGCATGTAGCCAAGCACATTTAATTCATGCGCTTATTTCGTGAGTTCTTTCATAATTATATCAGGCTCTTGTGTCAAGGAGGGAGAGCTAATTTTGCCGCTACTCGTTAATAATTTACTTCTTTTGTCCAATTATCTTTGTACACAATTCTTCCTTGTATTCTTGTACTGAGTTTCGGAAAGATAACAGATGCAATCTACTGTGCTATTATTATTATTATTATTATTATTATTATTATTATTATTATTATTATTATTATTATTATTATTATTATTATATGAGCTGAGCAATCGATATTTTCAATAGTTGCACGTTTTTTTGCCACAATATTCCTCTGGATATTTTGAGCTATCTATATCAAATTTTAACGAGAGTTAGAATTAAACAGAGGAAAAGTTCTTGCCAGAATCATCTACAAGGGATTTGGAATATCTAGAAGGTTCATTTGCAAGAATCAACATTAACATTTAACTTTTCATTCGGTACAGTATATGTATGATACTGTGCATGAAAAATTGGACTTTTACTTAAATACAAAGTAACTTAGTGATTGGTGTCCAAGAATCACATATTCAAGAAGAAGAGTCAGACAAAGATGTTATTCTCGAACCATTTCTTGCATTACGCTCAGGAAGGATGTGAATTTTGGATGGTAATGAACCCTGAGTTTTCCTCTGCAGTTCTGAGACAAAGGGACCTAGTGTAATGTGGATATATTTCCAATCCTGTCTCAAATGGTGAGTCATTCAATCTGTTCAATAACTTTACTGGCAGTGTTCTTTGACATACAGTGTGACCTGAAAATATTTTGCATACTTGGTGCAACTGTAAGTGAAATGACCTACACAAACATATCAACGTCGTCATATTGTTGCTTTCATGAAAAGGCACTCCAACAGACAAATTTCAACTGTAAAACTGTTCCACGACAACACTTTTCTCATGTTACTCAAACTGTACGTGCTAGGAGTGCTAAGTTGGGTGAGAGATGCTCAACGTCCATTATATAACCCAAATTTGGCTTCTTAGACTTTCATCTCTTTGCTTTTCTTTCAGGATCCAGGAAGATCCAGAACTCGATTCAGTTGAAGAAATTCGATCTATCATCCTCAGATGATTTCTTTCATATACTTTAACGATCCAGGATGACCAATGACTCGATTCAGGTGAAGAAGTTCAAACTCTTATCTTCAAGTAGTCATTCATCACTAGATCGGTACGAGCGTTTAACTTCTTTAACGATGCAGTGTATTCAGCAACTCGATTCAGTTGAAGAAGTTTAAGACGTCATCCTCAGGCATCCTAGTTCATCATCTTCGAATAGTTTCTAACCTTTTCGTACGGCCCAGAACTCGATTAAATTCAAGAAGTTCAACCCTTCATCCTCATGGAATTTTTTGATTCTCTTTAACGATCCAGGGTGATCAATGACTCAATTCAGATGACGATGTTCAATCCATCATCTTGATATTTTTATCTCCCTTATAAGGCGATCCATGGCGACCAACTACACATCCAGCTGAAGAGGACTTTTAGAATAATGCAAATTAAAACTACTACTATACTTTGAACTATGTCTCTATCGTTTTACGTTGAAAATAGGTAAGACATGTGTTTGATTTGAATATTTATAATATTTGACAGGAAAAATACAGGGAGTTACTTTGGATCTTTCTTTCTCATATGATTGTATTATTATTATTATTATTATTATTATTATTATTATTATTATTAGTAGTAGTAGTAGTAGTAGTAGTAGTAGTAGTAGTATTGTTATTGTTACAAAGAAATTCTATAGGTACATACGTATTTTTTTGATCTGATAAATTTTATTGCAATATTGAAACTTCGATTGTTTTATTTTTTTCTTGGAAAACAAACAATGAATTAAATGAGTGCGTCGAGAAAATTTTATTCCGTTATTTATTTCTCATACTTCTATTATAGCAAACTTTTTTTCAGGTTCAATGTCTTGACATATAGATTTATTTAAATAGCTTTGTGAGCTTTTTAGAGTGAAGACTGTTTCACGAAATTGCTTTTATTCTAATGTCTTGTATCGCATTTAGTAATAAAAAGAATCATTGAAACTTTTTTTTTATCTACATATTGGTTACTTTCGCCTTTGTTTAAAATGAAAAAAAAAAAACTAATCTGTTTCGTTGAAAACAAACTATTGTATGCATATCATGACAAATATCCTACCAGCTACTGTAAACAGAAGAGAGAAATGCCTCGCGTATTTAAATAAAGTACGTAAATTTAACTGCTAATTTATAGTAAAATAAGTAAAATTTTAATTTATAACTGCTAATAAAAACAACAGACAGATGAGAAAATAGGTTTTTACATATAATTCGAAATGTAAATTTGCATTTCCAAGAAAAAAGTTATCCAGAAGACACATCGTTTTAAGAGCAACTGATTATCACCATATGGTGCTCTCAGTGCACATAGGAATCAAGTCCATTTATGGAGTCACTTTGAACATATTTCGTAAAGATCTCTGTATGAAGCTTCTTTAAGAGCTTACAATATTAATGTCTAGATATTGTTAATAACTCTTAGAAGGTAAAATACAGTGTTAACTTTTTCATGTATTAAGCATAATGTACAAACTTTATCTCTTCATTTATTATAAGGTCGGTAATTGTGTTTGACTCCCTTGTGCTCTGAATGTCATATATCTTCTTTTAACTACCACAAATAAACACGAGAAAGAGGCAGTGACCTTTCAATGTTTAACACACCTTCACAATTAATTGAACCGATTGCCGAGTTCGAAAACCATTCATCTCCATTGAAAATAACTATAGGGAAGAAAGAAACAAAACTAAATTAGTCAATTTGCACCTGACATATAGCCCTGTTTTCATTTTGGACTGTAGAACTATCATATTCTACAGTCTAGAAAGTTAAACGCCCTATATGTCATGTGCATATTAACTAATTTAGTTTCTTTTCTTTTTCCTATTAAATTACTTTCGATGGAGACGACTGGTTTTCGAACTCAACAATTCAATTGTATCCTTTAACATGTTACCATTGGCACAAATATGAAGCAAGGATTATGAGTACAATTCGAAACACATGTCATATATCAGCCAGTAAGCCGTAAACTTCTTTGTTACTACCGCATTAACTCTGTTTTCTTCTATTACAAAAATTACAGGGACTTACATTTTTGTACTGGGAAATATGCATTGTAAAAGTGGATCCGTATGGTAGAAAATTAGTGTGCGAAACAGCAAAAGAACAAACTTGATTATATGAAAGCAAAATATGTCCAACGTATATGTTTGTGATTTTTTAAGAAAAAGAAACGATCTTCCAAAATGTCTCACCTCTTGAGTATTATATACAAAGTAGTTTTATTCTTTTAGTAAAATTTGTGTACTAACTTTAATAAATATTATGTAATATTTTTTTCTGTACAAATAACAGTTGGACTTACAAACTAAAACTTGCTAAAATGTATTTTTATATACACACGTGTATTTTTCCTTGTATTTTTATGGTTATTGTTATTGTAGAAGAAGGTTTCTATAAAATATTACAAATTGTTATGGTTCCTTGTATCAACAAAACTTCTGGTAATCTGATTAATCTTAGAACGTGATCTATTAAGTTGCTGGTTTTATTTTGTTTTAATTTTCAAATATGTCTTCTTGTTTGTTGCAGGTTCCGAGTGTGTGCGAATAAAAGCGTTGAAGGTTCCTGAGGTGATAAAGAACGGGACAAAGGACTCTATAGTATTGGATTGCGAATATTCGTACGAGGACTACGAAGCAAAGGGTCTCGTTGTAAAGTGGTTTTTTAAAAGCATGCCTTCTCCTGTTTATCAGTGGATTCCTAAACAGAAACCTCAGGCTCGTGGTATCCTTAAAGATAAAGTGAACCTCAACTTCTCCGTAACGGATGATGAAATGACGAAACATCGGGCATTGCAAATTTTGCAGCCAACAACAGAACTTACAGGAGATTATAAGTGCAAAGTGTCAACTTTTCTAGACGAAGATTTTATGTCGAAGAAGATGGTTGTTTTCGGTAAGTAGTCCACATTTCACATGATTCTTTTCTTTGACAGACACGTAGAAAATAGATAATTTATTTAGCTTTCAATTAGTTAATATATATGTGTTTACATAAGGTGTTAAAATTATTGATCGTTGTGCAACCACGGCTATTTCCATACAAATAATTGGTTTTCTTCGACGTGTAGAAATACTCTTAAAATAACAGTCGTATCTTTAATAACCTTTTTTATTGTTAAAACTTCAATCTGTAAATAGTCAGCCAGTATAAGGGATTTAGTGGATTTTAGAAATCGCAAAATGCATGGAAAATACATAGAATAATTATATTCTATGTAATTATCGCTTGCATAGGAAGTAGGTTTGGAATAGTGCAGAGGCTGTTATGGAAATCCTAGGCGAAATGACCTTCGAAGGACCAAGAAGAGCAACGAACTTAATATTAATTTACTTTCCCCGAGAGTAAAGTAGCACTCCTACCTATGTTGCTATTTTGTCCATGCAAGTCTAAAGAGGTGTAGTATGTGTTTAATATAAGTCAGAACGGCACTGGATGTTGAAGAATGAATATGCGTGTTACATAGATTGGGGTGAAGTAAGAAAAAGAAAGGAGAACGAAAGGGAAGGAGAAAGTGCGTAAGTTACATGCTCAGTCAACAATGTAGCCAAGAAGGAGGTAGGTTGATATGAAATAGGAATGTTAGGAAATAATTAATGATACTACTTCAGTTTGATTGGCTTAGCACGGTACAGAATTAAGTGTCAAGTTTTTGATTGGTTGTCTGCAGAGCACAGGATCCAGTGGCAAGGGTTTAATTTCTCCGTCAGAATAGTATGTGTGCTAAGCTAAAGTTTAAGGTACCACATATTTTACGGATTTTTAAAATTACATACCTAAGCCACATATCTTGCAATATAGGGGTTCATTCACTTATATTGAACCGGTGTCAATGTGCAGCTGTACCGTATATGTGCAACCCATCGCCGTGAGATTGCCACGAGACAAGCAACAGTATCTTGTTAGTTACGCAGTAGAGCAATGTGGTCGAGCATAGTCTGATGCCACCGAAACAGACCAGACTCTTGAAGGGGTTCGTTATGGCCTTTTCTGATATTAGTAAGTCTAACTTTTTATGTTTCTTCAAAACCTTTCCTTTTTCAGTTAGTAGGGATCGGCTTTTCGAATAGCTATCCTCCACCTGTTTCTTTCTTGTGTCATATACTATGTGGCATTACACTGCACAAAGTACGGTATATATGCACTACACTGCATATACTACTTTGTGACATTACACTGCACAAAGTATATGCACTACACTGCATATACTACTTTGTGACATTACACTGCACAAAGTATATGCACTACACTGCATATACCACTTTGTGACATTATACTGCACAAATTATATGCACTACACTGCATATACTACTTTGTGACATTACACTGCACAAAGTATATGCACTACACTGCACTGCACGTTCTTCCCACAATCTCCCGATTTCTTCTTTGGCCGGCCTCGCGCTCGTTTTCCATTCTGTACTACAGCATCACTCGGTGAGCTATGATCCACAGGTCTTTTCACATGTCCAAACTATCTCAGTCTACTTTCTAGCTTTTTTTCTACTATTCATCTCATCTTTCATGTTCCCGGATCACTTCATTCTAAATTCTGCCCCTCCACTGCTACATCTCATCTTTTCGGTAAACGCTGAGAAATGTAATGAATTTCACTAAAAATTAGATGAGTCTTCGTCCTACATCAGTTTGAAAGATGCTGTTTAGTCTAATTCTGTTTGAGATGGATACACTCGTTGAATTTCTTATTCTTATTGTTCATATCCAGGGGGGCCTCGGTGGCTCAGCGGTAGAGCGTTCACCTCTGGTGCTTGGGGTCCCGCGTTCGATTCCAGCCCCTGCCAAGTGAACCTTGTGGTGTACAAGTGCCGTGTGCGTGGGTTTCCTCGGGGTTCTCCCGTTTCCTTCCACTTTCTTCATTTCATTCATTACTTATCATCACCGTCTCCTTTAGCCTAACCGGCATAATCGCGGGACGTAAGAATCAAAGATTTCATTTCATTTTTTGTTCATATCCACTTATTCCCTTGCTTCTCTTCAGAATTTTTTTCTTACCTGGTTTATTTGTTCTTCTGTTACAATGGGATGATTGCCGCTTTTTCCTTTACATTGAAACTAACTTTTTAAACAGAATTTTACCTGCGTAAAGAATAGTCAAATGCTATTATGTCCAGAATTGACTGAAGAAATTCCTTCGTACAAAGCCAAGATTCTTTGCAAAGTGAAATGATATATAAAGTTTTTTTTTATTAAAATATCTGAGGTTAAATATGATGCATACTTCATATCCTTGTTACAAGACGAAACAGAAACTACGATAATTAATTATAATAATTCTCAGTTACATGTTAGACTGAGATCTTAAAGCAACTATTAGGATGTTTCTACGACTTGTTGGCACTATTTTGAGATATTGTTATATTAATTATAGCAAATAACAGTAAGTACCAGAGTTTTTCAATTTTTTTATTATAATTTACATATTAATTATGCTTCCTCCAAGTTCCAACGTTTTACCTGCTTTCCGTTTTACACTATTCTTACTGATAGATTTTCTTACAAACCCTCTTTTCCGTTCGGTTTACTATTCCATCTAATAGTTAGGTTAACTATCGAATCGAGTCGTAATACTGACATTTAATTTCAAACTACAATTTCATTATATGGAATGTGTCACATTTAGCATATAAGATATTTTACCCTAAAATGCACGATATGGGTCCGATTGATTAGCTGATATCTACACAAGCGTTTCAACAGATATTTTTAAAGCAAAACATTTCCTCTCATTAAGAGGTGTTTAAGTTTCCTTTTTTAAAGTATATTCCTTTAAGTTCTGTTGTCTTAGACAAAACTACAGGACGCTGATTTAATACACAAAATAAAGCCATAGGAACATTTAAAGATGAACTAAGAAGGCGTATAGATTTAACAAGAATATTAATATATACTTTACTTAAATGAGATCAATAAACTTGTGATAATATTTACACATTACAAGTTTGTACAACGTTATTAGTTGGAAATAGGTGTATCACATATTTAAAACTAATTTCTAAACATTGGAATAAAGATCCAAATGTGGGATTCTAATCGAGATAAAAAGGAGGAAGTTAGGAGTTGAATATAGCCACAGGTCGTATTCTGAATGCTTGGTCTTGTTGAGAGGTTCTTTAGAAAACTCCCTAAGGAGAAAAAGAAAGAATGTTTATGTGTGTGTGTGTGTGTGTGTGTGTTTGCCTTCATCTTTGAACTTTCCCTTCGACAGAAACTTGAATAAACTTGGAAGAAGGAAGAGTCACATAAAAGAAAAATGGAATAGTATGTTCAACACCTTCAGATCGTAGTTGAAGTATGTTTCCATTTCTTCACCTCTTTCTTTACACACTCTGTTGGACCCACTGAAGGGCCTTTTCTAAAGTTCCGTAGCTTTCACGAAAATATTCACGATCTTCTAAAGTCATTTTCTACTAGAGTCCTTGAAGAAAATTCTATAAAGAAAATGTTAATATATTTTCTATGTTAAACATAATTATATAAGCTATGTTTGTTAGTGACAAACACTTCAAGCTTGGTTGTTAAACAAATTTAGAAGATTTACAAATTTCATATTTCCTTAAATTACGTAATGTGCTTATGATTAAATTGATAGACTGTGCAGTTTGCAAGAAGAGGAGTAACACTGTAATTTCGCTTAATAAAATTCGCATATTGCCATTAATTTTTTTCAGCAGTGAAACATGTTTATTGTTTCTCTGTGTGGATGAATGCGGGATGCGTGCATGTTGTTTCTGGGTGTCTATGAGGTTTTGTCGCATCGCCCAGGGCAAAATGGCTTTCAACTACTAGTTATCTGTCTTTGAATGGAGAAAAGGAAGCCTGATGGAACTTTGTCTCAGCAATTTGGATCAAGTGTCAATTTTTTTTTTTTTTGCAACTAACTCATGGTGACAGGTTCTTTCCCTTCCTCTGATATAAGTAGTTTTGAATTCTGACGACACAGTTTCCAAATGGCAATAACAATAGAAGGAAAGACTTCGATTTCAAAATTGGGGGGAACAAAGGCTTGCCGTTCTCTTGTTTTAGTTTAAGAATTCAGAATGTAAAATGTAACTCAATTGCATTGAATCGCATCCGCTTCAATTTGATTGGATATATGTGCCATTCTCATAAGTATTTACTAGCTATGAAATGCACAAAAGCAATATATTAATTATTATTATAAATAGTGCCAGGTCTATATCATGCTATACGAATTGTAAATTGTAACGGAGAATAATTACCTCTGTGTCTACCATATATATTATACGTATACTTTCATTATATAATCTATTAGTGTGGATCACTAAATCTCATCTCCCCACTATTTAAAACGATTTTGCACCGTATCATAATCTTTCATAAATAAAACATTAAACGGTTCTTGCTTTTGCATGTCCCGTTTGATGGAACGCTATATTTGCACCCAAATGTTCAGGTTATTTTCTATAGACAGGAAAATACACAGTGTAAAAGTAAGCTATATCTAAAATTATATGGTGTATATCTCGCAATTGAGAACTTAAAATGTTTACCAAAATTTTTTAGAATATTCCCTAGGAAGTGTACATACATCAGAAGTTTATACTTAATCTATAAAATCATTATAGAATTCTCATGCCTTGTGCATTTAATAACAAATTCCTGTCAACAGATATTACGTATAAATAATAAAACGTTAACGTACGCATCTTCGTTGCTGGAGACCCATGTTTGATTCCAGGCAGGAGCTTATGTAATTCAGATCCATCGTTAAGTTGTAGACACATGTTTCATATAGTCCTCGCTGCTGAAAGAGATGCCAATCAACCAACGAAAAGTTAATTACATTTCAACAAAATTTAGGTATTTTCTATCTAAATCTCATGATGACACAGGAAGAATTCCGGCGGTGATATTGTCAATCTCCTTTATTCCTTTAGAGAGTGTTAAGTCAAAACGATTTCTGCTGCAAGAAGTTGCCATGAAATTAGAAGAAACATATCGATAAAGTATTTTATTACTTGCTTTAAAAAATGAATTAAATTGATTTTATTGTAAAAATTAAGTCCCATGCAATATTTGGATCTCACGTTAGTTTTCCTGTCCTATTACGTACATCTTCTTGACATAACACATGTTATCCAACCAACAACTGTCTGTTCATGTTTATGAATTCAGTTGTTCGCTATATTATTTATTTTTCTGTAAAACTTTCTTCAATACTATCATCCATTTCATTTTGATCTAAAGTAGTACTTAATGCAAACATTATGGGGAAGTTTTTAAATGCAAGGTATAAATTTTTATATATAAACATATCAAAATAATATTATCAGAATATAACTTTCCATGAGCACTGAGTGCAATAATCCTCCCTTATTTAACTATCAACATATAAGTCTAGGAACACAAGTTTGGAGCGCTGTGTTGAATTTCGGAAAACAATATGCAGTTAACAATACAATTGCTGTTCTCTACGAATGGAACTGTGTGTTTGAAGATCTTCTCTAAGCTATTGCTAATCCTAAGAAGGTCAAAGCTACATTGATCCGCTGTCTTCCCATTGTCAAAGTCTCCACGAACTGTTAGCTTTGATAATGGCACCTACTTCGAAGAAGTAATGGTTGCAAAGAGAGAGCGAGAGAGATCTTCAATGGTTGCTTTTCGTGTCAATGACTGGAACTCTGCTGCAGAAATGAGCTCTCGGGTATTTCTCTTCTCCATCCTTCCTCCTGTCTCGAAGCAGTTATCTGCCGAATGTCTGTCTCCTATACCATCTCAGTCTTTCTTTGGTATATATATATATATATATATATATATATATATATATATATATATATATATATATATATATATATATATATCCGTCCATTTCTATTCTTTTGGTGACAATGAAAATCGACACATAAACACAAACTCACCAGGGAGTCCATTGTTGTCGAACAAGCCTTACGATCCTCTTTCGCGTCACTAAGAATTATCTGTTCTTGTTTCTTTCTATGAGTTTGGATATAGCCATATTATGTTGAGCGAATATATAGGTTGATACAAAGATTTTCTTTCTTCGTGTATCTTTACTGACTGTTTTCTGTTATGTACTGTCAACATGGTAGATAAAGAAAAACGAAAGTATATTTTCAAGTATAGAAAATAAACATTACAGACAATTTTTTTTCTTTTTAAAAAGTTTTATATGTTATGTGCATACATGTAATGGAAAACAAATAGTATTTTTGTATTGTGGGCGATAGCGAATTGGTAGTGAGTGCTGGTTTTGTGTCGACCAACCCGATGGGAGCGACGTTGCCAATTCTGTATTGTGGAAGTATGATTCGGCCAACATACAGTATATGCTTTGTGAGATACAACATGTCTCTACAGAATTGTGGCAACTCGAAAAGATTGTCAAAGAATCTATGCAGGGTACCATCACCTGAACTGTCTGAGTATTAATGTTTTCGACTCATCCCTGAAGTAGAGACATTTTGAAGAGAGCCATCAACACCACCAGAAAGAAGATCTTAAAGACTAAGTTTCACATGTTACGATAATGGCCGTGTTCTGTCAAAATACATCTTAACGCTTTAGAATCTATCAATCAAGGTAATTTTCATATCCATTTGATGTTTCTGATTTGCCTCTTCAGCATATATATCATTCATACTGGCAGTTATACGGAACACCCAGACACAAAGTGAAAAAGAGAGGAAGAAATGTACCTGAAGTAATGAAGAAAATTTTCTTTGATAGAAGGCGACGTGAAGCAGATTACTAGACCGTCTCATGAAGGAATAACCTCTTAGAATCTTCTTTGTTCTCTTTTCTGCGTTGGAACTGCAATGAGAATATAGGTTGAAATTGATTCCACAAAATAACCACTTTCTAGGTGCTCTCTCTCCCCCTGTGTGCGGGAATGGAGGTGGTAAACCTACGTCTCTTGTTTATTCGTTTGATCACTCAAAGCAAACCTCTTACAGGAGATTGGACAATAGCTCATCACAAGCTAGTAGTTCACGTTAAACATCAATTCCGCTTTCGGTAGTGAAACAAGGTATTCAGTTATTGTATCTTGTGGTTATTATATTTTTGATTTAATGTTCCAAACATATGCCTTGTAAACTAATGGAGCTGGATGATAGATATAATTGAATGACACCAAAGAATAGATGAAATGAAGAGAGTGGATAGAACAAGAGAACTCAAAAAAAAAAAGAAAAACACACACACACACACACTCGATATTATCCAACCAGTGATTCTTCCCAATAGAGCTTAAGTGTTGTACGTTTTTGTAAGATTATCAATTTTGTTATGACGTTCTCAATAATGGTTTAAGATAGTTTAAAGGTACTTGTAATAATGGAACTAATTACGTTTGTCTTCACTATTAGATAGCTGACAAGTATCTAAGCATTAGGACTTCCTAATGGCAATCTTCGTAGATTATTTAAGATAAATTTCCTACCAATAATTCAAAATACGTCTTCTTTACTTGAATTTCTTCTAGTTTGTAAAATTTTGCTAGTCTTTCTTTACTAAAGGGTAGTAAAGTTTACTTGTGCTCATAAAAGAGATGCATCTCGTTATATGACATATAACTAGGAGGTAAGTCAAATACAAATGATCAGGTCATATTTCCTAATATCACTCCATGTATGTAACATCGATATAAAATGAAAGTACTTGCAAAAGTCTCTCACACACATTACTGGCGAAGACATCTAGATCTCTAAATAAACGACATCCAGTAAGGACGAGAAGAACTACTTTTTTCTCGTGTTTAGATAAACGCGTCTGAAACTGACTAAAATTTCCACTATTGTAGTATTTTTTTTTCAACCAACACTTAGAGCTACGTATTTTTTAAATACATATATATGCAATGTTAAAAATAACATTAAAATTCAGAACACTACTTTCGGATTCTCTTCAGAATATCACATTTAGACAAGTAGGGCCTTATACAGAATTTTTTGACGCATGATTAGTGTCATACTAAAGGTCTGACTACCGTAGGAAACGTATATTTGTCGAACTCTTTAGTATGGCACTAAATCACACGTCAGGACGACTCTGCATAAGGCCCTTCATGTCTTTTCTTGCTTTCTTCACAAGTGACACATCTTAAGACATGATTTGGGAGAGGGCTTATTTTCTAAGAACTCAAAAAAGAAAGATTTTCACTTATCGATATTTCGTAATAGAAGCTAGAAGGAAAAGAGGACCATTAAGTTAAGGGACCTGCAACTTACCCCTACCATTTCCCGTATTTTGTAACTAAATTTCCCTTGATTTGGGAAATCTCCTTTAACCTACCAATATTGTCCACTGGTTATAACAAGTATTCTCTGCTTTTTGATTCTTAATACAAGCGATTATAGCATTGTTACTCCTAGGTGGTCATCATAGTTAAATTATTTTGTTTTTGCACGACTGAGACAAAAGTTCTTTCTTGTTGTGCCTAATGACTCTCCAACACTTTGTGACACATTTTTGATATCTTATCTTTAGACAGAACGGGGATTTCTATGCTCTCTAATTCCTGTTCTGCCTAATCTCAAAAAGTGATATTTATATTTCAAGGAAATTTAATAATAATTATTTTCCAGATAATTGTAATTGCTTTCAGGACCCCTTGGTTTTCATATATCATATTATGTAACTTTAATTGCATTTTAAATAAGAGTTACAGAAATATAAGCCTTCACATTGATCAGAATCTCTGATTAGATAAAGTTTTCACTTTCCGAAAAAGTAAACAGCTGATGATCTGTGGTTAGCTGGAGGCACCTTTCGTCCAATCGGTGTATTTGGTTAGAAGTACCTGAAAAAGATATACAAATATATTGCTATATGCCATTATGGAACTGCAAATCAGTGAGCAACATTTGAAATTCAAGTGGCTAGTGTGAGAAAACCTTGTCGAATTGTGTGATATTGTTTCCCCATCTCAGAGAGAATCCATCAACGTTTTTGCGGTGTTAGTTACTGATTAGTTACTTGCAAGATCGTAACTAGAAGGATCAGTTCCTGTCCAATAATTCTCGGAGATCCTAACCTATGAAATATTATTGTAGCATTTTTTTTTTCATTTTATTAAGTATATTTTAGTTTTTAAAGATGACAGGAGAAAATACATGAAAACATAAGTATGCTTAGTTGAAATCGTATCTTGTATATGTTATGATACTTCGAGAATCCAACCATTATCCGTCTTCAGTACGCAGTGTCTTGAAAATATTCACCTGATTGAAAAGAATTTAGATGAACTCTATACTTGGGATCTTAAATCCATGTTAAGAGACTGTTTTGCGATCTCTTTTACCGTTTTCTTCTCTTTGAGAATCAACATCGAAAACGAATGTGGTAGATTTCTACTACTTTCATTTCTGGAGACAGCTTCTATTGTTGTAAACTTGAATATATATTATACAGGGTGAGGCAGTAGATCCGGTGATTTTAAAGTCGTTATTAAGAGGAAATGGTTAAATTTATTTTGGTGTAACAAACTAGACACTAAAGCATTTATCTATTTGTGAATTTAAATCACCGAACAGAAAACAGTGTTGCACAAAATAATAATAATAAAAGAACAGTATTGCGTCGCCGAAGAAAATTATCACAATATATATTTTTTTTTTTCAAAAATCGAGTTTTCTTGTCGTTGTGTCTGTATATCAACTCCAGAACTGAAACGTCGCATTCACGAATAAGTTCTAAGAGTTTCCCTAGATATGCTGCAAAGAATAAAGGCTAACTTTAGTAAGAGTGTTACTAATTGTGTGTAGCGGAATGGCGGTCATCTGCAAGATGTCATTTTTGGACAGTTACGTTTTCGGTGGAACATTATTTTCTTTATTTTGTGCCACCCTGTTTTCTATTTGGTGACTTAAACTCACAAATAACCATATGCTTTCATTGTATTTCAACTTGCTATACCGAAATAAATTTCCTCATTTCTCTATTTTCAAAACCACCCGATTCTCTGCCGCACCCTCGCCGATATATATGACATTTCTCGATATGTATGACTTCATTTACTCTATGTATATCAATGGGAGACCCGGGTTCAATTCCCGGCGGGAGTTCAAGTGGTTCGGAATCCACGTTAATCAGTAGGTCCCGTCTCGTATAGCCTCGCTGCTGAGAGGGACGAAAAACTCAAAATCAACTCAATTCAACTCTATGGATATCAATATTGAAACCAGAGTAGTGTTAACGGAATGGAACCTATTGCTGGGACCGTGAATCCATATCAGAAAATAATTTCTCGCGCTCTACTACTGTGTTGTAAAATTTTAATATATTTTTAAAATATTTACATAAAATTTTATCATTGTGAAAAACTCCTTGAAAAAATAGAAGACTGAATTGGTAAATTTCACTCAATTTAAAATATTTTAACAATTTAATAATTCTTTTTGCAGAAAAGTGGCTTTCAGAGACGGAAGTTTTTCTCCGTAAAATACGCAAGTAAGCAAAAATAGAGATATTGTATATTGTGTATATTCAGTTTTGAGCACATAGCCAAGTAACCTACTAAAAGCACTGATATGTAATATAATAAAGATTGCTAACAGCACGTCATCGTGGGTCTTGAGATTTAAACTTCACAACTGATCATAGTGGCTCTCGTGAAACACCATTTCTGAGGCTCTCTAGTACGTCACGTCTTATACATAAGGTTTTCTTTTTTCTTTCTTTCTTTTTCTGTTTTTTTCTTTCTTTTTCTTTTTTTGGAAAGAGAAAAATAGTTTTCTAACATTATTTACCAAAAATGTAAGGGCAAAGTGGCATTATTTATCTTATTTACCTTAAAGTGGTAAATTGCAAGTCTGATCTTACCGTGTCAAAAAAGGTCAAAGAAAGGCTTGGATTATGCATTCACTTCAACTTGATTGACAGGTACATATGTAGTTCAAAGACTATTTCAGTAATATGATTTAGTTTAGATCAGCGGCACAAATCTGTCTTCAACATTGGGCGGGACGGGTAAGACTGTTCCCGTATATTTTGTAAGCGATGTTCAAAGTATTTATGCAGTTGAAAAACATTGCTGTAGAGGATCAGGAGAGCAGAGTTGTATTAAACATTGGGAGATGGGCAAATTGAGGTTTATTTTGCAGGGGTGGGGAGGTGAGACTCATATTACGGTAGATGAATCTGATTTCTCAGGTGAACCTGTTGTATATTATACAGGGTTGGCTGGTTTAAACCAAGGTTTAAACCAGCTATTTTTTTTCTTAAAAAAACCTGGTTTAAACCAAAAAAAAAAAAAAACCAACGAAAAATGTTCGTACAAGTGTAAATGTTCGTAAAATCTTGATGAACACACATTTATGGGTTATCACGTTTCACTACCGTATATAATTCGTATTATATTCACACCTAAGTTCCCCAATCATTACTCAAAGAGATTATACAACAAAAGCAACATTTTTATTTTATGAATGTTTCTTTCGTGGTTTTTTAATAGTTTGTTATTATTGTTATGCAATTGCAATTAAAGAAAAATTCTAAATTTTGTTTCGTTTTAATAATGTTAACTATTGATAAAACACATCGAAATGCCGTACTTTTTGGGGAGGTGTCATCAAAACCCACGAGAGACATTTCTTGAAATCAGAAGTATCTTTGGTATCTATTTATCTACAAATGAGTCAGAGCCAATATGGCTAAAATAATTCGTATCTTTATTCACCTTTCTTATTGATATGCAAATTAAGTCATTCTATTTGTTTAACTTGGACTAATGAAAGTCGTATTGAACTAACTAGGACTAAATTAGTTCTCTTGTACTCTGCAATATTTTGAAATTGTCCATATGTAATTCTGTGTAATGGTTTCACTTGTGAAACTGTTTATCTTTTTGTCCTTCTGAAATGGCTCTTGACAATTATATTAAAAGTATGTAAAGATCAGTACAACATATTTTTTTATCAAGAGTCCTTCATGAGTGAGTCAGCAGGTGCATCATATTCCCGGTTTCGAGTTCAAATGGAGGATAATTTCTCTCGGATATAAGCCGAGAACCGGTTTGTATTCCGCTTTAAGCTTATACACCCTCCATTCCAAAAGAAACCGAATGTTTTAAAAAAAACAAAAAAGCAATGTACATTTTGGAACAAATCATTTTTATTAATCAATGTATTCCCCTTCTGCATCGATACACATATTTGCACGCTCCAACAAGTTGTCAAAAGACTTCTCCATGTCCTTTATTGGAATGGTCTTTAGGACGGCGGTCGTCGCCTTCTCAATGGCATCAATCGATGCGTGCCACTTCCCTTTCATCGCCAAATGCAGTTTCGGGAACAGATAGAAATCGCACGGAGCGAGATCTGGTGAATAGGGCGGATGATGCAACCGAAAAATGTGATTTTTGACCAAAAATTCAGTTACAAGTCGCGAACGATGTGATGGTGCATTATCGTCCAAAAGAGTCCAACTGCCGATTTCGCGATATTCGGGCCGAATACGACGAATTCTTGCCAGCAAACGCTTCATGACGCCCAAGTAAAACTCTCCAGTGACTGTCTGGCCGGGCAGAACAAATTCTTTGTGGATAATTCCTTTTGAATCGTAAAAACAAATCAGCATCACCTTAACTTTTGACTTCACCAAGCGACTTTTTTTTGGGTGTTCCTTCATCCGGCGCTCTCCATTCAGCACTTTGCCGCTTTGTTTCGGGCTCATATTCAAAACACCACGTCTCGTCATCAGTTACAATCGATTTCAAGAAGTTTCGATCCTGCCGAGCACTTCTAACGATGTCTTTGCAATGCGCAATTCGATCAACTTTTTGGTCTTCGGTGAGTTTGTGTGGTACAAACCGCGAATTAACCTTCTTAAGGCCCAAAACTTCGGTTAAAATGCGATATGCGGTTGTTTGAGGAATGCCTAATTCCATTTCAATAACTTTCACCGACGATTTTTTGTTATGTTTGATGAATTAACGCACTTTTTCGATGTTTTCTTCCGATAATCCGGTTCTGGGACGGCCTGATCTTTCGTCATCATCCAGCGTCTCTCTACCCGATTTGAATCGAATGAACCACACGTAAACTTGCGTACGGGATAGACACTCATCACCATATGCATTTTGTAGCATTTGGTGCGTTTCACTAAAAGTTTTTCCCAGTTTAACACAAAACTCAATTGCAGCTCGTTGTTTGAAACTCATTTTCCGACCGATGTACACAACACACTGACAGTTGAAACGCAATAACTTTGTTGCCCTGCATCCAAATGTCATGACATTTATACCAGTTGTCAATGAGGGACTACGCCATCTACCGGTAAAATATTACAACAGATGGCACTAGTGGTACTATTTGTTTTCAAAAGTTCGGTTTCTTTTGGAATGGAGGTGATGCCTCCCAGCATAACCCGGTTGTTGCATAATAGCACCAAGGCAAAACATACTTATTTCTGTCCATATGTGATATAAATACATAGAGCAAATTATTTAAACTAATAAACCTTGTTTAAAAAACGGGTTTAAACCAAAAAAGATTTTTATTTGATTTTTTTTTAAAAGAAAAACCATGGTTTTTGCCAACCCTGATATTATACAAGGTGGCCCAAAAGTAGATATACAACCCTGCATTGATCAAGTATAACATTCTAGTTTATGGGTTTATTTGCTTCGGCTGTTCCGAGCTTTAAGTGAAAACACATTAAGGAAAAATAATAAAGAAATTGAGTCTACCTGATGGATAACAATAAGAACTGATATAAAGTGCAATGAGCTGATCAGTATGGTACTGTATACCTACTTTTGGACCACCCTGTATATCAGGCGATGTAAATGAAGTTGCAGTCGGACATAAATAATTACATTTCTCCTTCAAAAAAAAAAAAAAAATCAAATCAGATTATTGGAAGACAATACCGCAGTTCCAAGATTGGAGGGAACATGTCCCCCTCATCCCCCGTGATTTGCACCAATGGAGTATTTCTATAATTATAGTATGGACGCGACATATTAATATGAAATATATTCTGGAAATAGGTAACTCTACATATTATTTTTATCAGCTTTTTTATATTCATTTTAAATTCATTGTATGTTTTAATCATGCTTCATCGGTTTCATGTTTTATTTTCTAAAAAGTACTAATCCACTATACTATGTAAACAATAACAGTACATTTTAGCTAATCTAAATATTAATCTTTCATTTTCACAATTTGCGTATTCACACATATAGATAATGTCATTCTCTTAAAAGAAAAAAAAATCTTGAAATAAGTGAACGTCAGTTATTCTTAAGTACATTGCAACTGTTTCAGCTCCAATATCTCACAACAGAAGGACGAACGGATATAGTCGTTGTATAGGTTACATTGTACTTATCTACAACATAGTTTGGGGGGGCCGCGGTGGCTCAGTGGTAGAACGTTCACCTCTGGTGCATGGGGTTCCGGGTTCAAACCCTGCTCCCGCCAAGTGAACCTTGTGGTGGACAAACACCGTGTGCGTGGGTTTTCTCGGGGTTCTCCCGTTTCCTCCCACTTTCTTCATTCCACCATTTCATTCATTTCTCATAATCACCGTCTCCTTTAGCCTAACCGGCATAACCGTGGGACGTAAAACTCAAAGATTTCATTTCATTTCATTTTTCGACATAGTTTGGAAACCTAGAAATATCTTCTGTTGCTGTAACACTATTTTTCCTTCTCCCTCTTCATTTTTTTTTCTTTCCCAGGAAACCACTGTCTCAGATTTTAGGTTTCGATATTGGAGTTAAGTTGGAATTTAAAAATAAAAAAAGATACATTTAATCACTTTACTTTAAATATTTTTTTTCACTTTCTCCGTTTCGGTCTTTCTTTCACTTTCCGAATTGTAGATTTTTATTTCCTTTACACTTCTGAACTTTTGCAGATTCTTCTGTTTTCTCTAGCTTGAATTGCTGATCTGGATTGGGAAGTGCCAAGGGGTTTGCCTTGGAGAAAAGAACCTTAGGTGTTCCACAAGTTCTTAGCAATTCTAACAAAGATTTCCCAAAAGCCAGGTTGGTAAACCCGCCCAGTTTGCATAGAAATTGCCCCCTATTATGTTTTCTCTGAATTTATGTTAACTTGGACGGTAGTTTAATTCAATCCCTTTTCATTAGATGAACTTTTCTTTATGGATTTCCTTCTCGCAAAGGCAACAACGAAGTTCCGCGTTGTTTTTTCTAAGTTAAACAAATCTTTAGTTTTAAATTGAAATGTTAATGCTCGAGATTTGCAAAGTAACTGGAAGGTTTAGAAGTTTTACCCGCTTTTTATTCGGTTTTCCGAGCATAATTTGAATTTTTAATGTAAGCACTTTCTGCTTCGAGCAAGATCTGCTATTATGCTTGTCTTCCCCAATTACTCAGAATTTAAAAAAAAAAAAAAAAAAAAACTTCTGAAAAAGCGTGGGTATTGGTATTTTTTAAAAGTATTCCGATCTTAACTCTACCATATTGTTTGCGTACAATAGAAAAGATCTGTCCGAAGATGAGTCATATATTAGTTGAGAGATCTCGTCAAGGGGAACAAAATGATATATTTCAGAGAGTAAATCTTCATCAGTATACTGAGAAAAAAATTGTAGGTGGCGTACTTAAAAAGATTGGTTACATGCGTAATTCCTGTAGTTTTTGGAGTTAAGGTACAGGAGACGTATAACTGAAAACGAATGTTTTATAATACTTTCTGTATAAGTGTTCCATCTATACGTACGTTCTGTATGAAACAATGTAGGCGGTCAGGATCTCACATACAAATGGACGTATATAATATATCGCTGACGAAGGTGACATAAGTATATGCATGTGATATACGGAAAACTGTTAGATGTCAGACATCCTGCAACGGCATGATGTAACATCTAATGGCAGTGCCTATGTAACATTCGGATAACGTATGTTCCGTACTGATTTCTATAGTAAGCAAGAGGATACCGTATATTTATACAATATACCGCTGTCCGGAGAAAGGGTTTTTCTCTGTGTAGTTTTCGAAAAAAAAAATCGACAAAGATGATTTTTGTTCTCTTTGCTTCTAAACTTTTCTTCCCAGGTAGCTTTTCGAATCGCTGTCCTCCACATGTGTCTATGTGTGTCGTATTCTCTGTGACACCACGCTGCACCATAACACAATCTCTCCACTTCTTTTGACCAGCCTAGAGTTCGTTTTCCATCCAGTTCTATAGCATCCACTGGGTGAGCTACTTATTCCAAAGGACTTCTTATATGCCCAAATCATCTGAATATACTTTCTTGCAGTTTTTCTACTACTGGTCTCACCTTTACTATTCCCAGCAACACTTCATGCTTAATTTTGGCCTTCCGCGTCACTCCACACATCCAACGCTGCATCTTCATCTCCGCAACACGCAACTTCTGTTCCTCTCTCTTCAGTATCGTCCAACATTCCTCTCCGTATAATAAGACAGGCCTCATTACTGTTTTGTGAACATTTTTTAAAAGGCATATTAGTACTCCACCCGTGCCGTTTCTGTCCCTTTTGTCGAACTGTTGCCAATTCTGTGTTTACATCTTCTGTTCTTGCATTTTCCTCCAGTATTGATTTGACTACTTGAATTTTCTTGTCGTACGAAGATAATCTTTGTTCTTAACATCAAAATTTATGTTATATGAGAGCCAGGTTATTTATTAAACTGTAATAAAATAAACGTCCATTTAGCCTTTCATTAGGATATTATCAAGACGACAATAAAATATATTAATGATATTAAGATAAAATATTAAACTCTGGTATTTTTAGCTTATGTAACTAAAGGACCTCTCTGTCCAAGTTTCACGTTTCTAGCCCGAACGTTGGTTTACAGTATGTGGCAAAACAGTACTGAAATCACATCGTTGACATGTATTTATTTATTTATTTACAACATAATATAATAAGAAATGTCAAAACGATTTCAACTGAATGTTACTCAACATATATTGTTAATTTAAGAGGAATTGCCCCTGTACATCATATATTAAAAATGTTGACCATTACATACCACATTCTTCACAGCGGTTCTGCTTATTGATGAGCATGTTAGAGAACACGGATTGCTGCAAAGACAAAACAAATGACCAAATTTTCTCTCCGCTATAGTGGTAGGGGCATAATTATCTGTTTGCCACTTTGTTAAACCGTTCCACAAAATGAGCTTTCACAAATTTCATGCTCCATTCTGACGCCCCATACCGTATGAGCGGAAATAGTGCATGACAATAAGCACCTTCTCCTCTGTTGTGAGTACCATTATCTTTGCGCGAACTGCACACTATGCTAGCCCACACAATTGAGCACACAGGTGGCGCCATAGTTCATCCCATATTGCACCTGCGTGCCATCCACACATGAATTTCAGTACTATTTGTTTTGCCGCATACTGTATTATTTCAGTAATAGTACTCTCCTCTTTTCCCATTAGGAGCGGAACTTTCGAAAACACTGAAACAAGTAGCACCTTATGTTTAATGTATAGTTTAGATACTAGTAGGGAAGACTTGAATAGAGTATTAGACCTCCTCAAGGGGAATTTTCTGAATAAAGAGTCGGAATGTTAATATTATAGACGTTGCTGATATATATATATATATATATATAATCTTACTTTTAATAAAGGGTTTATATATTGAATTTCACAAACTAGTGTAAGCAAATTCTCACATACCACTTGCTCTAACTAAGAATCGGCAATTTGATTATTGTAGATATTGTTCTCTTTTCCTTTCAAGAGTGCAAGAGAAAAAAAAACTAAGATAGTATTCCCGAATGTTTATTTGAGTTCAAATACCGAATTTTACACTTTGAGCATAAGTGAATCCTCATTTTCGGCATTTTTTGAATAAATAATAGGAAGTTTTAATATTATTGAAATTACATTCCTTTCCTTCCTTATGACTAGAATTTTCGAAAACGCTAGCGTGATTCAAAATGATGTGAACGATAAGGAAACGTTCTATAAGTGATAATACTCTATCAACAATGAAATCTCTATGGAAATACTTTCAATATTTTCCTCAAGTTTTGTTTGGAACGAGCGTGTAGTAGTTTAAAATTTATCCGCTAGGTGGCGTAGTGATTAGCTCCAAGATGGCTGCCTGTGGAGAAGAAAGAGCATTTTGCGTTTTACAGTTTCACGTTTGTTAGTCTGTTGTTAGTGTTCAATGCGAGTTCCGCACAAAATTTCATAAAGATCCACCATCAAAGAGCACCATACGTAAGTGGTATGACAAATTCAACAGAACTGGATGCATTTGTAAAGAAAAATCGCTCGGTAGGCCGTCCACTTCTGAGGCTGATGTCGAAAGGGTTCGAACCAGTTCTAAACGCAGCCCACAAAAATCAACAAGGAGAGAGAGCAAAGAGCTTTAAATGCCTCAAACAACTGTTTGGCGTGTAGTGCGTAAACATTTAAAGATGTATCCGTATCGAGTGCAGTTGTTACAACACTCAACACCTAATGATCACACGTGTCGCAAGACTTTTTGTGAGTCATTTCAAGAGTTGTGCAGTGTTGATGATGATATTTTGGGCAAACTTTGTTTCAGTGATGAGGCTACGTTCCATGTGACAGAAAGAGTGAATAAACAAAATGTTCGCATTTGGGGAACTGAGAAGCCTCACCAAATCTGTGAAATTGTGCGTGATTCACCGAAGAGGAATGTGTTTTGTGCACATCTAATCTTCAAAAGTTTATGGTCCGTATTTCTTTGACGAAGGAACTGTGACTGGACAAACATTTCTCCCAATGCTTACTACGTGGCTTATGCTACAGCGCGAACATGACAGTGCAAACTTCATCTATCAATTGGATGGAGCTCCATGTCACTTTGATGACAATGTCAGAAATTTCCTCAACAACAGACTGCCACACCGCTGGATTGGACGGTCAGGTAAAAATTATCATCAGCTTCTACGCTGGCCACCAAGATCACCGGACTTACACCCTGCGATTTTTTCTGTGGGGAAATCTAAAAGACATTGTCTGCAAACACCCTCTACCCCAAGATGTGAATGAACTGTGCTGCAGTGCAAACTGTTGAAGCAAACGTTGAAATGGGTCTGGGCGGAATTGGAATACCGAACAGATGTATGCAGGGTAACAAAGGCAGCCCACATAGAACATTTGCGATGTACTGTTTCTATTTTTTTATCACAAAACTTGGAGAGTTTTAGCATTTTGTTGTAAGATTTGAAGCTATTTGGATCATTAATAAAAAAGTTATAAGGTGTAGAAGGTGTTGTAATCGCTCACATCATTTTGAATCACGCTATATATATATATATATATATATATATATATATATATATATATATATATATATATATATATATATATATATATATATATATATATATATATATATATTCAATTATATTTTATGGGAAGTTTATATGTTGAGTATTATCTTCCTAACTTAAGGGATTTGTGTAATACACAATTGAATCTCCCTTTTAATCTTTTCGCATACTATTTCCAAAACTTCTTTCTTATCCTTTTCTTTCATTAAGATATAATTCTTTTGTCCAATTTCCCCTTTCTACTTACAGTAGTACAACCTGCGTGATAAGGAACGTCATTTCCATACTTTTATGTAATAACATAGATAATGTCAGTGATGTAATGCTAGGAATTTGGTAGGTATTTGCTAGTTAGCTTTCAAAACTATGGCGTATATTCAGCCCATGCAAAACTGTTCTTTGGTAAGTATAAGACTAGTATACACTGAGCCATAAAAAATATTAGGTGGGGATACGCCTTATACGGCCCATATCAATACCCGTGTTGTTGAAAATATTGTTATTCAAAGTATTCCTTAATTCCAGCTTGTAATTATCTATCACAATAAAAAAATTCAAAACAATTCTTAAAACATTATTTTCCGCTACTAGGTCATAATTACATTTATCTTTTTCCCCTCTGTTTGCGACCTCATGTATTCTTACGATTTCCCTAGGGGTCCTGACTCTCAGATTAACCCCCACCCACCCACTTGAAGTCATTCAGTAGGAGAAATAAAATTTGAATGGCGCACAGGGAGTGAAGGAGGTTACAACCAACGGGAAAATCAGTAAATGGTGGGGCTACTAAAATTTTCTTGTTACTATTTCTTATACTGAATTATATAATTCTGCATTTGTTACGAGAGCATTTATTTAGATAATATTAAGGTGGATCACTAGGGGTTCTCGGTGCTATGCTAAACGCTGGTTGAATAGTGCGGCGTTGCCAGGTAGTGTCGGGTACTTACTGGTGCCAGATAATAAAAGAAGTAATCATAGAATTCTGCTTGAATACTTACTGGAGAAATTAGTTTTGGACTCTTACTGCAATTCACAGCTAAGTTCCGCTTCTCGAACTGCAATGCTAGAATCCAAGAATTAAATATACAAATTTGGCAACAACGCATTATGGCGTTCTGCGCAAGGTTGTTTTCAAAATCTATTTCTTTAAATGTAAATTAATATTTAAATAAAATGTGAAACATAACACGAAAAACGATCAAACAATATATCTATTTCGTAAGAAGATCGTTACTTTAAAATAGTTTACACATACAAATAAACATTTCATAAAATTGACAACATCAAGTAAGATTTAATAGCAAGTGCCATCTTGTGTTCTCATTGTAAAACGATTCAAATATTTTCTTTTATTTGTTACCTTCTTCGATATCACAATACACAACCAAATGAATCAGTGTCTTGTGTTATAGCTGAAACATAACTTTATCTCATAGTACAATGTTTATAAAATGTAACGTTTCATTACGCAATAGTTAAGGGAATGAGCTAAAATATTTACTGATTTCTGGGTAGTGATCCATCTTAACAAAATTATAATAGTCATTTTTGACAAATATCATCCGAAGGAAACTCTCCCGCGCCTAAAGTAAATCGCTAGAGGACTCTTGTGTGCCTAATGATTACTATTACTAATGCAGCATTTATTTATGAAATATGGACAAAATCGCATGAGTCGTTTTAGGAACATTCTACGAAGAGAACTTACCGCAAAGAGTAAACTACCCATTCTAGATGTTGCGCAGAAGGATGATATACCATATTATTGAGTTGTAAATAAAACATTTAACTTACGAAACACAAACAAAAATATTATAGCCATTTTTCAAGATTTTTCTTTATTTTCACCTTTCAGCAAGCTACTTTTATATTTGGAGTATGAAAATGGAGAAAGTTCTCGCGAGAATTCTATGAATTTGATTTTATTTGATTTTTGAGTTTAGTGTCCCTTTCAGCAGCGAGGCTATATAAGCAGGGCTGTAGTCGAGGGTACACGGTGGTACACGCCGTATACCCTCTACTTAATCTTAATCATTAGAGTGTACCTTCTGCTTCCAAGTGTATAGTACTTTCTACTTTTGTTTCGTTTATATTTATTTATTTATTTATTTATTTATTTATTTAATCGAGCCATGACTTCAGTGATAAAGTGACTATATCACCTTTTTCTCATATTCTTAACAGATGTTCAAATATATGAGTCATGGAAAAAATCCGGCGCGATTTTTTTCCCTTGTCGAGTGAGTTGGTTCCTTCTCGATGCCTCTACACCCATTTATGTTATTAATGGTGTGATTTAAGAAAGGAGTGTCAATAAGAAAATAGCATGAATTGCTTTTAGACTATAAAACAGTAATGTATTCTTTACATTTTAATCGAATTAATTAATACATACGATTTACATCTATATATTAAAATGCTAGGTTTATATGTTTGTCTCCAATCATTTCGACAGTGAGATCTCAAAAACCGGAAGCGCTAGAAACGTGCCGTTTTCACTGGTCGATTCCAAATCTCGTGTAGAATGTCCAGTTCTCATTTAAATTTTCGAAAACAGTGTCGTTGTTGTTCTATTCGACATTTTAGGAGTCGTTTTGAGCCCATAAGAGTAACACTGTTGCAGCCGAAACTATTGTGTTTGGCAACCAGTAGAGAAGTTATGTATGATGGGTTAACGGACATTGCAGGCGCTTTGCTTAAATCTGAATGTAAAAGCCTATAGCATGCTGGCAACTTCAAAGGTCTCAAGAGACGCAATGAGGCGTACTCGGACGGATATGGATTTATTAGAAAAAAATATTTCCACTTGATATCATGTTACTTCTACAGATTTGCTACAAACTCAATCCAACATCTATACTTACCAATTCACTTCTCTTGTGAGTCTCCTATCCTTTACTTGTGTGAGTAAAAAGACATGCACAGTGGGAAAGAGATTCATTGTCATAACAGAACGATGCGCTGAATAGATAGCACAAGTTCAGCTAGTTTGTTCATTAAAATGCCTTCAAGTCTCTTACGACAATCATAGATGATCACAAAACAACATATACTCTCTGAAAGTTTTAAGACTACAGCATTATATATAAGACGTAGACTTACAGCTTAACATGAAATCTGAACCACAGGAGCTCCTCCCAGGAATTGAACCCACAGAGAATTGTGTGAAAATCTGAAGTTTAAAAGTAGTCCACATATACTAAACGGTATGGCTTATAGATAAATGTATATATATATATATATATATTAGAATGAACAGCTGGACGGGTATCTAAATTTTTTTTCCAAATGTACAAGCCATAAAACAAGTAAATCTGTCGATTTTTTGGTAAATAATGATTACTATACTATCTTGTCTCCTATCGCTACTCGAAAGTAAAAGAAGATAGTTGTGAGTTTATTGATCATAATATTACATAGGGGCTACCGATTTAATGAAAAAGTATTACAAATTAATATTACTCATATCAGCCAATTAAAATGTACATAAAAATTCTATCGCTTTTCAAAGATTTTGATGTTAGTCACAATTAGGGGACACTACAGCGATTAACTAATGCAAATAATTAAAACACCTATGACGTTTATAATATATTTTGAAGATTTCAAGTATAATATAGTTAATCAGCTTAACTTACGATTACAAAACATGTGATAATCTTGTTTTACAACTACCCTTCTATCTGTCGTACGTCATATGCGAAACTTTACACATGAAATCTCCTGTCCAACTGGGTATTGTGTTCAATAAAATCTATTGACCTGTCACCATTACCAAAGACCCCTACTGTTCTTTCTGTGTGTTCTCTGTCAGCTGCAATATGGGCGGTGTCACGTTAACAGAAGCACGTTGATAAATTAGCTAAAATAATGTTTCCATGGTCTCTAGAAGCGTTATACATATTTAATATATTATCTTTGTTTAATGAATGGAATAGCTAAAAATAACTGTAAAATGAATTTTCATATTCTATGATTCATATTCTTTGTAACTGTTCCTCGCCATGGCATGTTATTTCCTTAAAAAGTACCCCAAGAACTCATATCGTCTGATGTTCAAAATAAACTTTGGTTGACAATTATGTGGATTGGAAACATGTTAGTTTATTATTTATATTAACAAATTCCGAATAAATCGGAAAGAAAAGCACAACTAAAAACAGATGAATTTACTGATTTAAGAGACCACTTTTGCAATATAAATATTCTTCTCCAACTTTGACCTTTCAACTTTTTGGCTGAAACGTACATACGAATTTTATAATTGTGATGCTAAGCACAATTTAAGGTTTATCCAGACTCGTGAATAAACTTTTTTCACAGTATTCTGCTAGTTCCTGCCCAGGGTATAATCTTTATTTACTTCGGAAATGCATATTGACGTTCATTTTCTAGTAATATCAAGCGCTTAGGATGACTCTGTACGTTATTTCATTATTATACAAGCTATCAGTGCTCAGCTACCTACTGAACTGCAGATTAACTTTAACAAATTCATTACTGTTTTTTTTTTCTATAATTTAAATTTATGTACAATCCAGCTATTTCATATATTTATAATATGAGATCTGGCTACATTGCAAACTAAAGTTATATATACCTATCTAAAAAGTTACAGCTGGAAATAGTTTTATCTTTAATATCTATAAATTGTCCTAGATAAATCGTTGTAGATAGATCTAATACAATGTTATACCAGCTTAAGCTAATAAGGTCCAGTAATTTCAGTGTTTAAAAGCGACTAAACTTTTGAATTGGGCAACATGTATTTCCAGAAAACATTAGATTAGGTTATAATTTACTTCAACATCTTATCTCACTACTTTGCGTTCGTTCAATCAAACAATTCTTGCTAAGACATTTCTAGCGCCGTGAATTGAATTATCAGTATAGAACTAGTAGTCTGTTGATTTCTAATCAAACACGCAGCTATCATCTAAAGCGAATTTGTCGTATTTATGAATCTCTATACTATATTTAGAAAGCGAATATAGCAGAAATTGTTCTTTACTACTGCTTAGCTATATGGAATACATTATCAATTTAAGACACTCTATTATTCATTTGCAAATTTTGTAAATTATGGCTTGGCTAAAGTAAAGCTGCACAATTTTTAATTTTCTACACAGATAAAAAGGTGCTCACTAAGTACAACTTTGTGCCACTTGGTTACCATTACAACAAACCAATGATTAACAAAGTAAAGTTTTTCGGTTATCTTAGTTTACAATAACTTTCATAATGTAGTATTGCTAGGTTCAGTATTCAAAGTAGGTCAGAAAAATAACGTACTGCTACTATCTAAAAGGCTGTTTGTTTGGTGAAATGGTATTATAGCAATTTAATTCGTTATGTCTTTAATTTAAAGCAATGGGGGAACTACGCACATTATGCCATTTTAAGGAGTGAAAGATGCGTTCACCAGAGATGGATTGGGTCGTGAGTCAACAGGACGTGATCATAACCGGCCATGACCCACTCTGACCCACCGACCCACTCTGCTCAGTGCATTGTAGACAGCATCTTCTGAACACTGATAAAGTTGTCTGCGTTTTATTTTCAAGGCCATCATTTTTCTTCCTTTTTCATTTATTTCTATTTACTTATCTCACGTGAGTATATCTAAGTAAAAAATGAACTTCAGACACTTTTGGATATTGCTATCTGTAATTGTAATAGCAATAGGACATATTACATGGCTTTCAAGACACAGTCTAATTTTACACTTTTTTTTTCCTTTACGTTGGCCTGCCTTACCTTCATTTGAGACTTCAAATTTTATCCTATTTTCCAACGAAAAACATCTGTAATTCAACAAGGAAATAATTATACTTGTATATGATAATTACATTGAAATTAATCGTAATATGACAAACAAACATAACAAACATGACAAACATTTTACCATTTTATATTGTGAAGGTCAGATCCACCAGTACTGTAACAGAGCAGTGCTTAGTGATTTACCGTAGAAACTCAAACTCCGACTAGTGACAATTTCACAACCTTGTTTTATTACAAGTGGTAGTGGAAAGGAGGGCGTGGTTCATGGGTCAGAGTTTATGAAGATGGGTTTTGATGGATGGTGGGTCACAGCGAGTGGTGGGTCAGAGGGTCATGGGTCAATTTTTCATTGAACCACGGCATCTCTGGCGTTCACCGACACTTCACCATTTCGGTTACCGGTTTGGTTATCCTGATAACAGATGGGTTCCTATGAAAGCAGTATAATTTAATATATTGATAAGCATATATTAAGAAAATAAATATAATTTTAGTGTTTCGTGGTTGTATTCACATCAAACAGATAATAAATAAAGTATGCATAATTTAGTATTGTATGAATACTGGATAATTCACAAATAATTAACAAAGGAAACATTATGTAGTGTTTCTTCGTATTCTAAAGATAAACATTGGATTAAGTAAGTAAATGTAATTTAATATTTCTTGGTTATCATGCTAATATACAAATATAAGCAAAATATATTATTTGTACTATCTTAATCATATACAAGTGTTCATCGAAATAAAAATCCAATAAGAAAACTGAAATAAGAAGACATTTTGAAATCTAAGATCTTCATAAAACGTAACTTTGAAGTGAAAAAAAAAAACTTCTGTTCTTCTCTATTGAAGACAATTTAGGAAAAGAAAATAGAAAAAGGAAAGCCGGTTCGTGGATAAGTTTAAAAAGGAGAAGGAAAGAAGGAAAAAGGAAGAATGGAAAGAGGTGGACTGAAGTGTGCACTTGATGTGGTCGTGACTGCCGGTAGGTCAGCTTCCTGTCTTCCAAAAATCTTGTTATCGAGCCCTTACCGCACTAATGACGAGAATTACCTTGTTCCCACCCTGTCCAGCCCTTAGGCCACAACTTCTTCATCTTCCGATTTTTTCTCCTACGTTTTATTTCTCCTGTAGATGCAACGTTCCATCGATATTTCTAGTGGCGGACGTGACCGGAAGACTTCCCGTCACGCTTTAGCAATTTTCTTCTCTTATATCTTTGGAAGTATTTCTCTTCACCCTATTCTGGACAGGGAAGCATATGAAGAGTATTCAATAAGTATTCTATTAAACGGAACATCAAAAGAAAAGATGACTGAAACCATTTTAACCATATATTTTTTCCTTATTTTGAAAACCTCATACTTCAGAACTGTGCATTTTATTTTCTTTGGTATTTGTATTTTTATTTGCAGTCAGTAAAGGAGTCAAACGTGACTGGAGCTGTATACTCACATCTGCCATGTTTTTTGCTGTTGCACTTTAACTAAAAGAATTTTTCATAAAATGGAAGCTCGTTATATCTTAGAAACATATCCGTTTTAGAAAAGAATATCCACTAGTGATATGTTTTGACAATTTGAACTTTTTTCCACATATAAAAAGCGTATTATTATTGTTTGTAATTACAAAACAATATGCATTATGTAATATTATAGTGTAGTAAAAAAATTTTTTTCTGTGAAATTTATTTTCAACGAAAATCGCTCTTTTCATTGGTTTTAAAGTATCTTTGTTTTTTCCTGGCAACTATTATTTATTGATTTATGTTGCAGATAAGTAAAATAATCAGCAAAACTCAAGTCGAAGGCCTCGTAACTTACAAATGGTTTGTTTTCTTATACCTTTATGAGCAAAATGGTGTGATTATTGTACATTTGATTACTTTTTTTTTTTTTTTTTTACCAATTACTGGGGTTGTTCTCTTATTCTCCCGTCCCGGTCGCATATCTCTACTTCTGTTGCCAAGCAAGGAAAAATACCGAATTTGATAATATTTAGAGCTGTACAAAATTATATTCAGTAGTATCGTTGTTGTAAACAATAACTTCATAAGAAATATTTTCTCTCGTTTTTTCAACTTACAAGTTAGTTCCAATAGTGTTGCTGACAAATATTGCTTCAAGTTATGTCATCCTATATTCATATCTTTTATGTACACTCATGCCCAAAATGATTGTATCATATCTATGACTGTCTTCTTGTACGAATATTTTAATTGCTAATGATTTTGCTGGGTACTTTTAGTACTAATACTATGTGTATAATCGGGAAATACATATTTGTAGTAAATTTCATAGTAAAAGAATTATAAATACGAAAATTAGAATGAGTAAAACAAAATGTTGCTAAATGTACAAGAAAGTTTTATTTTCGTTTTATTGTTCTTATTTACTGCTCTTTTGACATGAAACTTGTCACATGCGTGTCTTTGCTGATTATACACATAGTAACATTATAAGAAATACCGGGCGAATTCGTGATCAAATTATATTCCTACAACAACATATTTATATACATGCGACAATAATTTTGGACATGAGTAATTGGTAATTGTCGCATCATATATCTAGTCGACAAATTAGTTATGTGTGGTATCGAGAAAAATGCTAGTACGATAATTAGTATCTTTAGTTTTTACCTGTTGGAAAATTATTTCCATTTTATATTGTACATGAAATTATTTTCGTACTTATTAAAGGCCTGCTTTCAAGAAAAAATAAATTTTCATGTTTTTACTTTAATTCCTTGGTTGATGAAAGACTACGGAAACTCGAATTATTAGTAGATATGCTACTCAAATATATTGTAAAATATTTACAACCTAACCGTATCTAGCGTTTAATCTATGTTGCATTTTACTGTAATTACCTGCATAAAATTACTTCTTACTTAAATGGACGCAAGAAACATTATTATTGAATAGTGTAAATGACTATTTAAAAAACAAAATTTAGAAAAAACGAGAGTTTTGTTTTAAAAAAAAACGTACGTTGTCAAAAAACTGCAAACATTTTTTTTTATTTACAACACTAAATTATATGAAATTGAATATTTTATTTTTAGATATTTCAGCATGTCATTAGAATTAGCGTACATCTTTTAAGAAGTTGGACATTCAGTCCCTTGTTTCCTTACGTACATTAGGAGATCAGCAGTTGGCCATTTCATCTGCTACTTGTTCCAAGTTTAATTACTCTTAATAGCTTGATAATCAACTTAACAGTACTTCACTTTGCTATTCTTATCGTCAGGAAGTGTATTATTACTAATTACAGTTGAATATTTGTAGGAAGTTGCAAGAGGAACACCACATACGGAAACATTTACAAAGTACTTAAATAGAAGATAAGTCCAAATAGCTATCATAATGAATACTTCTTCACGTGCTGCACGAATTACCACTGGTGCACATTTACATGAAATGAACAACCTAATATTTCTGATGGTAATGTGGATAACATTTTACCGTTGAAATAACGATAAAAGACAATAAGTTTACGTACCGTGAACGCATTATATTCCAATATTTTATTCGAAACATGTAAATTGTGGGAAGAAGGGAAAAGCAAGGATGGCAGAATCGAAATAAAATAGAGAAATGGGTGACGAGATTATATATATGTATATAATAGATCAATACTTTTAAAACTAAGTCTCCAGAGATCGGATCTTAGGATCTGAAATATTTCTGCAGGTACGAAAATCGACCTCGAAATAGTGTGTGTTTTGCCTCAAGAACTCTTTTCTTATTCTTATATACAAGCAAAGGTAAACTTGCTCCTTCAAAGGAAAGTGGTTAATACCTGTGCTTCCTGTATTCCTTCTCTTGGGTTCAATTTCAAATCAATTGAGGAGTTCGATGTAATAAGGGCGTAAGCAAGTATTTCTCCAACTGCATGTTTCAGATTTACGCCCTTATTGCATCAAACTCCTCAATTCTTCCATAATAATAATAATAATAATAATAAAGAAAAATATATAGAACAAACCTGTTCTTAAACGTTAATTTTAGGCATAAAAAATTAAATGAGTTATTTGATTACCTATATTGTAAGTGCAGTTGGTACTTATGAGGAACCCAAATAGGATATTTTTTTTTAAGTTTACCGTCACTTCTCAGCACAGAAACCATTCGGGACGTTGACCTACAGTTTCAGGAGGAATCGTAACCGCTGTAATGCTTTTATTGCTCCCCTATCTATAATCTAACTCAAGACATCGTATATCATAGGTGTGCACACTAGCCACTAGACCAAGACGCAGGGTTTTCCACGATAGGAAAACTAGGTAGTTAAAGAAATATGTTTCGAGAGAAGACTTTAAAAAATTATTACTCCATGAATATAGTTAACCTACATCAACTAGGTAGTTAAAGGAATATGTTTCGAGAGAAGACTAAAAAATTATTATTCCATGAATATAGTTAACCTACATCAACTAGAAAAATGTGTGCACTTCTAATGAAACGTGGTATCGAGCGTTTGATTGTGTTAAACAATATATTTAGTTTTACTCCTTTCTAAAAGCAGTTAATTTATTAAGATCTTATCGCAGTGCCAAAGTAGATAAAACAATTGAAGGAATATAGGTGTAATGAGTATAGGTTGATTAAATATTGTTCTATTGAGGCTATTTAATTGTATGCATCTCTTTATTCTTAAAGGCGACTAGTGTTGTTACTTTGATGCTGGTAGTCTTATCTCCAAAAACACGCGCTGAAGCAACCCTACAATTCTGTTGTTCTTTTTTACGTACATTGTTTTCGTAATGTTCCTCTCCAAAGCATATGTTTTCAAAGTCAAAATCCTCTTTCATTCTCCGTAATAGGATTCCTATTAAGGAAAATGAGGATGAACTGCTCAGAGATAATAAGACCTTTCTCAAACCACCTGCATAGAATCCTTTAGTCTCGTAATTTACACGTTCACAGTAGCAGATAG